>NC_047146.1:3368075-3442475 GCF_009829125.3 Periophthalmus magnuspinnatus
CACAGAAGTAAATACCTCCTCTTTAATACCCCACAGAAGTAAATACCTCTCTTTAATAACCCCAATTTAAATACCTCCCTTACCCGTAGAAGTAAATACCTCCTCTTTAATACCCCGTAGAACATAATACCTCCTCTTTAATACCCCGTAGAACATAATACCTCCTCTTTAATACCCCACAGAAGTAAAATACCTCCTCTTAATGCCCCACAGAAGTAAATACCTCCTCTTTATACCCCACAGAAGTAAAATACCATCCTCCTTAATACCCCACAGAAGTAAATACCTCCTCTTTAATACCCCGTAGAAGTAAATACCTCCTCTTTAATACCCCACAGAAGTAAATACCTCCTCTTTAATACCCCGTAGAAGTAATACCTCCTCTTTAATACCCCGTAGAAGTAAATACCTCCTCTTTAATACCCCACAGAAGTAAATACCTCCTCTTTAATACCCCACAGAAGTAAATACCTCCTCCTTAATACCCCGTAGAAGTAAATACCTCCTCTTTAATACCCCGTAGAAGTAAATACCTCCTCTTTAATACCCCGTAGAAGTAAATACCTCCTCTTTAATACCCCGTAGAACATAATACCTCCTCTTTAATACCCCACAGAAGTAAATACCTCCTCTTTAATACCCCACAGAAGTAAATACCTCCTCTTTAATACCCCACAGAAGTAAATACCTCCTCTTTAATACCCCACAGAAGTAAATACCTCCTCTTTAATACCCCACAGAAGTAAATACCTCCTCCTTAATACCCCACAGAAGTAAATACCTCCTCTTTAATACCCCGTAGAAGTAAATACCTCCTCTTTAATACCCCGTAGAACATAATACCTCCTCTTTAATACCCCGTAGAACATAATACCTCCTCTTTAATACCCCACAGAAGTAAATACCTCCTCTTTAATACCCCACAGAAGTAAATACCTCCTCTTTAATACCCCACAGAAGTAAATACCTCCTCCTTAATACCCCACAGAAGTAAATACCTCCTCTTTAATACCCCGTAGAAGTAAATACCTCCTCTTTAATACCCCACAGAAGTAAATACCTCCTCTTTAATACCCCGTAGAAGTAAATACCTCCTCTTTAATACCCCGTAGAAGTAAATACCTCCTCTTTAATACCCCACAGAAGTAAATACCTCCTCTTTAATACCCCACAGAAGTAAATACCTCCTCCTTAATACCCCGTAGAAGTAAATACCTCCTCTTTAATACCCCGTAGAAGTAAATACCTCCTCTTTAATACCCCGTAGAGGTAAATACCTCCTCTTTAATACCCCGTAGAACATAATACCTCCTCTTTAATACCCCACAGAAGTAAATACCTCCTCTTTAATACCCCACAGAAGTAAATACCTCCTCTTTAATACCCCACAGAAGTAAATACCTCCTCTTTAATACCCCACAGAAGTAAATACCTCCTCTTTAATACCCCACAGAAGTAAATACCTCCTCCTTAATACCCCACAGAAGTAAATACCTCCTCTTTAATACCCCGTAGAGATGTTATTGCTTTGTCTCGACTGTTCCACAGTATGGCATTAAACCCATTTATCTCTGAAACAAGCAGCTAACGCAGCGAAGTTACAGGTCAGAGCTGTGGAGAGGTGGCCCAGCTCAGTCAGAATGCAAGGTTTTGATTTATTTATTTTTTTGCAATTACGATAAAAATAATGACAATAACATTAGTATAGAACAGTTTAATGCCACACTGTGCAACATTCTAGGCAACTAACTTAACAATACGTCCAGAGAGGAAAGCAAGTAGTAGACGCAACAGAAGCCACTTTGTTTCTGTTGGAAGGTTGCAGGTTCGAGTCCCGCTGTCAACATAAACATCAATTCCAGCTCCCACAGAAGAATGCTGTTGTTGTGTCCTTGGGCAAGACACTTAACCCTCCTCTATAGTATTTTTTTTTACTTTACTTTCACCAGAAAAACCTCTTAGATTCTTGGTGTCTCTCTGTGTCTCCCTGGAGGACAGATGGACATGTAACACACTTATCCGCCCTTTTAAAACTGAAACACTTTCACTTCTGCTGACCTTAACATAAAAAGCACTTTCTTTTAATTGTTCGGATTCATTCATGCATAAATTATGAAGCACTGCGGAAATTTGGAGCCAAGGTTTAGACATAAAATAAAACTCAATTATATAAAAACATTTGTACAAGTGACAGAGTTTGTAACACACGGGGATGTAAGAGCATGGGAGGGAAGGGCATCTGGGGTAGTTTACCTTCCCGTGCATGAGCAGACGGATGGTCAGGGTGACGTTCAGCCCCCCCTCGGGTTGGACTTTGGTTTGATCCATCCAGACCAGATCCAGGGTCCTGGGAGGTACCACTCAGACTGAGAGGAGGTCCAGTCACCTACAACCACAAAAGAGGAGGTATTTACCTCTGTGGGGTATTAAAGAGGAGGTATTTACTTCTGCGGGGTATTAAAGAGGAGGTATTTACTTCTGTGGGGTATTAAAGAGGAGGTATTTACTTCTACGGGGTATTAAAGAGGAGGTATTTACTTCTACGGGGTATTAAAGAGGAGGTATTTACTTCTGCGGGGTATTAAAGAGGAGGTATTTACTTCTACGGGGTATTAAAGAGGAGGTATTTACTTCTGTGGGGTATCATTTAGATTATTGTTTTGAAAATGCTATACTCTGGTTCAGACCTGGTTTAGACCTGGTTGAGTCCTGGTTTAGTCCTGGTTTAGACCTGGTTTAGTCCTGGTTCAGACCTGGTTTAGACCTGGTTTAGACCTGGTTTAGACCTGGTTCAGACCTGGTTCAGACCTGGTTTAGTCCTGGTTTAGACCTGGTTTAGTCCTGGTTTAGACCTGGGACTTTCCCTTAAATGTCGTTCTCTGAATCATAATGACGTTGTTTGTTTAACTCTGGTTCTTAGTGTTTGCTCTGGCTGTTCCACTCTGTAATTGGTCACTGTGTTGTTTTCTGTTGTGTTGTTCTGTTGTTCTGTTGTGTTGTGTTGTTGTGTTGTTGTGTTTTGTTGTGTTGTTGTCATGTAATTATAATCTTTTTACAGAATCCTATTGACCTTATGCGGCCCCGCCCACTTTTGCCACACACGCTCCTAAACTGCACGTTCTCTGCGGCGGCACTTCTGGTTAAGTCTCATTGACTTCAGTGGAGAATTAGTGAAAAGTTTGTCGTCTAAACTCTGAAATAAAGTCGTTTGATTTGTGTTAAATGTTCAATGTTTATGTGCAACGAGAAAACGGCTTTGTAAAGATCATAATCTGTGTAAAAAAGTGGACTAAGTCACGTGTAGCGTCAAAAAAAGCTCATGTTTATTTGGATTTCCATATTTGTAATTCTAACCGTGAGTATCATAGCAACCAAAGAGCCAATCAGGAGCCAGGATGTTTAGAGTTACGTCCGGCGCCGTGCAGAATAAAAACACCCTGAGTAACGACGGCGGCGCCCACGGCTACATCCGGATTAAGGTGAATAAGTGAAACGGCTTCTGTGATTTTGAAGCTGACGACTTTAAGCCGCACAAAAAACACAACGTCGGACTGAAACTGAGAAAACAAACGAGCAACAAGTGAAAAACTCCAACCTGAGTCAGAGCGAGAGGTGAAAGTGAAACTCAACGACAAGAAGAAGAAGAAGAAAAAGATCTACGAAAGCTGAGCAAACAAACGACAAAACCATTAACTGAAACAGGACTGAAACAGGACTGAAACAGGACTGAAACAAGACTGAAACAGGGACTAAAACAGGACTGAACAAGGACTAAAACAGGACTAAAACAGGACTGAAACAGGACTGAAACAGAACTAAACCAGGACTGAAACCAGACTGAACCAGGACTGAAACAGGACTAAACCAGGACTGAACCAGGACTGAAACAGGACTAAACCAGGACTAAACCAGGACTTCAGACTGACTCTTTTTGCTGTGGGGTCAGAGTTCATCCGTCTGTAGACTTCCTCTCAGGATGGTCCTCGCTCCATTCTGTAAAATAAATAAATCAAATATTCAGATCGGTGCACAGCAGCATGCTAGCAAAGCTAATGCTAACGTTTATTAAAAGAGTAAAACATAAAATAAACAAACTATTAAAATTCAAATTAATCAAAATTAATCAAAATAAAGACTCCACAATTATTTTTAAATGTAGAATACTTCAGTTTGTGGTGTTTAATATTTATTATACCTCAAAATTAGCATTAGCGTTAGCATTGAGACACAAACATCGCTCTCAGTTTCCAGTCAAATTAAGCTAATCGAGGCTAAAGCAGGTAGAAGTATTCATTTTATTTGTGTTTTTTTTTATACACAGCTCCCTGACGCTAACGGGGAGTAGTGACGCTAACGGGGAGCAGTGACGCTAACAGGGAGCAGTGACGCTAACAGGGAGCAGTGACGCTAACAGGGAGCAGTGACGCTAACAGGGAGCAGTGACGCTAACAGGGAGCAGTGACGCTAACAGGGAGCAGTGAGGCTAACAGTGCGGCTGCCAGATGCTATTGTGCACGGAGCCAATTAAAGTTGAATTAAACTTTAATTACATCCTCAAATTGTAACAAAACACAACGACATGAAACAGACAAAGAGAAAGAGTCAAACACATAAATGAGACGATCACAGGACGGACCAGTTCAGCTCGTTAAGTAATGAACAATTATGTCTCAATTAAAAGAGTTTAAACAGGTCAAAGGTCAAACCAGTGAAGTCAAACTGGAACTAAACCAGGACTAAACCAGGACTAAACCAGGTCTAAACCAGGACTAAATCAGGACTAAACCAGGACTAAAGCAGGACTAAACCAGGACTAAACCAGGACTAAACCAGGTCTAAACCAGGTCTAAATCAGGACTAAACCAGGACTAAAGCAGGACTAAATCAGGACTGAACCAGGACTAAACCAGGACTAAACCAGGTCTAAACCAGGACTAAATCAGGACTAAACCAGGACTAAAGCAGGACTAAAGCAGGACTAAACCAGGACTGAACCAGGACTGAACCAGGACTGAACCAGGACTAAACCAGGACTAAACCGGGACTAAACCAGGTCTAAACCAGGACTAAATCAGGACTAAACCAGGACTAAAGCAGGACTGAACCAGGACTGAACCAGGACTAAACCAGGACTAAACCAGGTCTAAACCAGAATTAAACCAGGACTGACCCGGGACTAAACCAGGACTAAAGCAGGACTGAACCAGGACTAAAGCAGGACTAAACCAGGATTAAACCAGGACTGACCCGGGACTGAAGAAGATGTAAAACCTCGAGAGCTAATGTTTTTGTTTCAGATTTAAAACGTGATGATGTTTCAGTTTTTCTTTCACTTCGTCCCTGAGAAAATCTGTGTTTTTGATTTTGAAAGACTCCGTTTCACGCTGTGTCCTCGTCTCTGTGAAGGTGAAAAAGTCCATTTTAAATCGGCAAAAATGTAACGTAGATCTGAGCAATTAATCAAAGTTTAATCAAACCCAGATTCAGTGATGAGTTTGTGTTTTTAATGACGAGGTCCAGAGCTGGTCCTCAGTTAATATTAAGTTCAAATTAAAGACGCCGCACTGAGCTTTAGTCGCTCTAGAGTCATGACCTCTGACCCCGCCTGTGGATCGTTACGTCATAATTTACACATTTAAAATCCCAGTATTCATCTAAAACAACTTAACACAAAAAAACAAGGGCTCCAAGGGCAGCGTCGGGTCAGAGGGGGTCCGGTTCTGGGGTCAGAGGGGGTCCGGTTCAAAGCTCTGGATTTATGGGTCAGTCTATGTCTCTGCCCTCACCTGTGGTCATGAGCTCCGCCCCCAGGTAAGATGAAGAAAATGGATTGACTCAGAACTAAACCAGGACTGCACTGATATATATATTCATTAATTTTTTTTTCTTTTCAAAATTACTACTCAACGCTGCTGAATCCGACATTTCTCACAGATTAAGAAAATAAAATTGGAGAACGGTCTGAGTCCGTCACAGTGGGCGTGTCCGAGTAACTGTCTAAATTAATTAATTTAATAAAAATTGTTTCTAACCAAAAAAGGATCCAAGCAGCTTCCTGTTTGTCATGTGACCCACAGCAACAGGAAGTGACGCTTCTGTATCGTCCAATCAGAGCACAGCCTTCAGAGAGAGACAGAAACAGGTCAAAAGCACAAAGAACTCAGGACTAAACCAGGACTAAACCGGGACTAAACCGGGACTAAACCGGGACTAAACCGGGACTAAACCGGGACTAAACCAGGACTAAACTAGGACTAAACCAGGGCTAAACCGGGACTAAACCGGGACTAAACCAGGACTAAACCAGGACTAAACCAGGACTAAACCAGGACTAAACCAGGGCTAAACCGGGACTAAACCGGGACTAAACCGGGACTAAACCAGGACTAAACCAGGACTAAACCAGGACTAAAGCAGGACTAAACCAGAACTAAACCGGGACTAAACCGGGACTAAACCAGGTCTAAACCAGGTCTAAACCAGGTCTAAACCAGGACTAAAGCAGGACTAAAGCAGGACTAAACCAGGACTAAACCAGGACTAAACCAGGACAGAACCAGGACTAAACCAGGACTAAACCAGGACTAAACCAGGACTAAACCAGGACTAAACCAGGGCTAAACCAGGACTAAACTAGAACTAAACCGGGACTAAACTGGGTCTAAACCACAGCTAAACCAGGACTAAACTAGAACTAAACCGGGACTGAACCGGGTCTAAACCAGGACTAAACCGGGTCTAAACCAGGACTAAACCCTGGAGTCTAACACAGATATAATTTTACTCACACTTGTTTTTCAGAGGCTCAGATTCAGCAGGTCGACTTCAGTTTGTCTAAAATCAGATCAGTTTCATTTTGTAAACACAGAAGCTGAAATGGTGTTTCAGTAAATACTTCACATAAATCCACTGACACATATTTTTACATTAGACGTTTAAATCCGTGTTTCTTACTTTTGTGCTGCTTTAAACTTCAGTCTGGTCAAACAGCAGATCCAGAGGCTGAAAAGGAGAAACAGAGTTTAAATATGCAGTGAACAGCGCCCCCTAGAGGCTCAGCAGCACAGAGCGAGAGGCACAAGTGTTAAACAAAGTGATTCAAAATGTTTTACAGAAAAAGAACGATTATAATAAGAAACATTTAAAAAAGAGGCAGAACAAAAACCCACAGCAAATAAACAGAACAGAGTCTGGATTTAAACTGTCAAAGTCGAGGCCTGAGCCACAGGAAGAGAGAGACAAAACTCACTGACTCAACATGTTTAGTCCTGGTTTAGTCCTAGTTTAGTCCTGGTTTACTCCTGGTTTAGTCCTGGTTTAATCCTGGTTTACTCCTGGTTTAGTCCTGGTTTAGTCCTGGTTTAGTCCTGGTTTAGTCCTGGTTCAGTCCCGGTTCAGTCCCGGTTTAGTCCTGGTTTAGTCCTGGTTTAGTCCTGGTTTAGTCCTGGTTCAGTCCTGGTTCAGTCCCGGTTTAGTCCTGGTTTAGTCCTGGTTTAGTCCTGGTTTAGTCTCTCTAAGTCTGAGTTTAGTTTTGACAGTTTACCTTTGATTTTTGTTGTTTTTTAGATGATAAAAAGCTGCAGATGTTGTAGATTTGTTGTGTCTGTTAAAGTTCTCGTCTGAGTTCATTATTACCTCTGGATTTCTGTCCTGATTTGAAGTTTTTAGAGAAAGACACTGGAGGTGACACTTTCTCGAGCCAAAGATGTGACTTGCACCGTGTCAATTTAAAAACACTTCAGATTCTCTTTTTCTGAAACTCTTCTCTTTAAACCTGTTTGTTTGTTTTCATGTGTCTTAAGCTGCACATATGAATGACCCAGGGTTTAATTTTAATTTTATATTAAATTTAACACATTTGAAGAGATTTTTTGCTGACCATCCTTCACATTATATTGTATTTACTTTATTCTGTATTTTTTACCCAGTGAAAATAAATAAAACTAAAACTAAGAGTAAACTAAGAGCACTGCTGCCCTCTGGTGGTGCTTTACAGACTTTGATCAGAGCACTTTTTTGAATGTTTTTGACTTTTGTGATAAGATTAAAAAATAATAATAATAAAAAATAAGAAAAATATAATAACATAAATAATAATAATAACAACAACAACAACAACAACAACAATAATAATAATAATAATAATAATAATAATAATAATAATAATATGAGCTCATTATATTACATTGGTGCTCATCATCACTAATAAAATTTAATGCCAGTGTTGCCAGAAGAGGGCGCTAGGACTGAAGAGTAAAGTACTTGATAAAAGCTGTTCATGCGCCCCCTGCAGGTCATCTGTGTTCTCAAACCTCAGATACATTAAAGGTCCTGTATTATTACTGTATTATATTTTCAAGTGAAGGTGTGTGGAGTTTAAAAACACAGTGGAGCACTTCCTGTATCACCACATGATGACATCACAAGGTGGAACAGAGTGTTTTCAGTTTGAGAGAAGAACTCAGCCTAAATCTGCAGATTTGTGTGTTACACCTCCAGGTGTGTGTGTGTGTGGGGGGGGGTGTTTAGTGTGTTACACAGGTGTGTGTGTTTAGTGTGTTACACAGGTGTGTGTGTTTAGTGTGTTACACAGATGTGTGTGTGTGTGTGTGTGTGTGTTTAGTGTGTTACACAGGTGTGTGTGTGTTTAGTGTGTTACACAGGTGTGTGTGTGTTTAGTGTGTTACACAGGTGTGTGTGTTTAGTGTGTTACACAGGTGTGTGTGTTTAGTGTGTTACACAGGTGTGTGTGTTTAGTGTGTTACACAGATGTGTGTGTGTGATGAGGACACACTGTTATGACACAGTACACTTGGTGGTCCGGGCCCTTTAAAGTTCACGTCTCGTTCAGGGGCCGTTCTTCGCGTCATGTCGTCGTGTTTCTCGTCCTCATTGTTTTTCCTGTGACATTTGGGCTGATCTGATTGGACGGACCCAGGACTTTATCTGGTCCAGAGTCGTGTTTGTGACCAACAAATTATTCTCACTCGGATCAACACAAGATCAGAGACATTTGACTTTATCTCCAGACGAACGATTAAGTCTGAAAACATTAGAGCTCAAAGAGACCTGGTTTAGACCTGGTTTAGTCCTGGTTTAGACCTGGTTTAGTCCTGGTTTAGACCTGGTTTAGTCCTGGTTTAGACCTGGTTTAGTCCTGGTTTAGACCAGGTTTAGTATTGGTCTGATTCTGATCCTTCTCCTCCCTCCTCCTCCTCCCTGCTCCTCCTCCCTCCTCCTCCTCCTCCCTCCTCCTCCTCTCTCCTCCTCCTCCCTGCTCCTCCTCCCTGCTCCTCCTCTCTCCTCCTCCCTCCTCCTCCTCCTCCCTGCTCCTCCTCCCTCCTCCTCCCTCCTCCTCCTCTCCTCCTCCCTCCTCCTCCTCCTCTCTCCTCCTCCTCCCTGCTCCTCCTCCTCCTCCTCCCTCCTCCTCCTCTCTCCTCCTCCTCCCTGCTCCTCCTCTCTCCTCCTCCCTGCTCCTCCTCCCTCCTCCTCCCTCCTCCTCCTCCTCTCTCCTCCTCCTCCTCCCTGCTCCTCCTCTCTCCTCCTCCCTGCTCCTCCTCTCTCCTCCTCCCTGCTCCTCCTCTCTCCTCCTCCCTGCTCCTCCTCTCTCCTCCTCCCTCCTCTCTCCTCCTCCCTCCTCCCCCTCCCTCCTCTCTCCTCCTCCTCCCTCCTCCTCCTCTCTCCTCCTCCCTGCTCCTCCTCCCTGCTCCTCCTCCCTGCTCCTCCTCCCTGCTCCTCTCTCCTCCTCCCTGCTCCTCTCTCCTCCTCCCTGCTCCTCCTCCCTCCTCTCCTCCTCTCTCCTCCTCCCTGCTCCTCTCTCCTCCTCCTCCCTGCTCCTCCTCTCTCCTCCTCCCTGCTCCTCCTCTCTCCTCCTCCCTCCCCCTCCCTGCTCTCTCCTCCTCCTCCCTCCTCTCTCCTCCTGCTCCCTGGTCCTCTCTCCTCCTCCCTCCCCCTCCCTCCTCTCTCCTTCTCCTCCCTCCTCTCTCCTCCTCCTCCCTGCTCCTCTCTCCCCCTCCCTCCCCCTCCCTCCTCTCTCCTCCTCCCTCCCCCTCCCTCCTCTCTCCTCCTCCTCCCTCCTCCTCCTCCTCCTCCCTGCTCCTCCTCTCTCCTCCTCCCTGCTCCTCCTCTCTCCTCTCTCCTCCTCTCTCCTCCTCCCTGCTCCTCCTCCTCCTCCTCTCTCCTCCTCCTCCCTCCTCCTCCTCTCTCCTCCTCCCTGCTCCTCTCTCCTCCTCCCTCCTCCTCCTCCTCCTCCTCCCTCCTCCTCTCTCCTCCTCCCTCCTGCTCCTCTCTCCTCCTCTCTCCTCCGGGCAGGAGCAGATTGTTCAAACTCCAGGTGAGCCCTTCTCGCTGTGAGTCCATCTGTTTTTCTTCTGCTGGTCCAGTGTCCGCTGAGCCGGGTCCAGGCGGGGCATCTGGTGTAATTCTTGGTACAAATATGATTTTTCTCACAGTCGAGTAAAAAGAAAAAGACACAGTTTGGTTTAAATATACATCAGTGTTTTTATGAATAATATAATTGTGTTTGTGTGAATGAAAAGCTGCAGGTTGGAGCTTTTTTGTTGGATCAGGGACACTATTATTATTATTATTATTATTATTATTATTAATATTAATATTAATATTAATATTAATATTAATATTAATATTAATATTATTATTGTTATTATTATTATATTATTATTATTATTATTATTATTATTATTATTATTATTATCATTAGGTGTTCTTCTCTCAGACAGAAAACACTCTGTTCCACCTTGTGATGTCATCATGTGGCGATACAGGAAGTGCTCCTCTGTGTTTTTAAACTCCACACACCTTCATTTTCTAGAATCTTTTGGATCATTTCTCTGGGACTGCGAAATTTTGACCGAACTAAAGGTAAAAGGAGCTGTTGACGTGAAAACTGCCACTTGATGACATCACAAGGTGGAACAGAGCGTTTTTAAGATTTGGAGATGTAACAGATGAATAATAAAGTGCGACTCAAACATGTGAGTGAAACAAAACACAACTCCAGGTCTGTTTTTGAGGAGGGAGCAACATTATAACATCCACTTTAATCTTTAATTATGATTCAATCTTTTTTACGTATTTTATTTGTCGTTTAAAATCATAAAACTCATCCTCTGTTTTCTGCCTCACTCTCCCAAAACCAGAGTTGCACTTTTCTTTCGTCTCTTCCTAATCTGACACAAACTCTGTGGATTATTTCTATAAAAAGCAGCAGTGACACACTCCTCTCTCTCTCTCTCTCTCTCTCTCTCCATCTTTTTTACCTCCTCTCTTTCCTTAAACCTATCCTTTTCTCTCTCTCTACATCTTTTACCTATCTTTTTCTCTATCTCTTTCTTTGACCCCCTTTAAAAATCGATTCCCTCCGTTTGTCTCCTCTCATTTTCTTCATTCCCCTCTTCCCCTCTCTTTTTCTCTCTCTGCCTCCTTTCCCCCTCTCTCCTCCATTTCCATATCCCCTCTTTTTCTCTTTCTCTTCTCTTTCACCACCTGTCCTCACGCCTCTTTCTGTTTCCATCATCTCTCCTTTCTCTCCTTCCTTCCTCCCTCTCCCTCTTTTTGCCCTCCTTTCTCTGTCCTCTTACCTCCCTCCCCTTCCTCTGCTTCCCTCCCTTTCTCTTCCCTCTCTCTCTCTTTTCTACCTCCTCTCTTTCCTTAAACCTTTCCTTTTCTCTATCTCTCTTTCTCTAACCCCTTTCATCAACTCTCCATTTCTCTCCTCTTTTTTCTTCATTCCCCTCTCCCTCTCTCTCTCCCTCTCCTCTCACCCCTCACTCTCTCCTCTCTCTCTTCCCTCTCTCCCATTTCCATATCTCCTCTTTCTTTCTCTTCTCTCTCACCACCTATCCTCGCTCCTCTTTCCCTCTCTATCATCGATCCCTCCTTCTTCTCTCTCCCTCTTTTTTCCCTCCCTTCTCCGTCCTCATACCTCTCTCCCCTCTCTCTCCTTCCCTCTCTTCTTTCTCCCCTCTCTCTCTTTCCTTAACTCATGTCATCTTCCATTTCCTGTCCCTTTTTTCTATCTCTCTCTCTCTCCCACTTCCATTTTTCTCTCTTCCTCTCCTCCCTATCTCTCTCACTTAACGCCTCTCTTTTTAATCCCTTCATCCTTTAACCCCACCTCCGTTTGCTCCCCCGTCTCCCTTTTATTTACGCTCTCCTCCTTTCTCTCCTCTCTTCTCCACCAACATCACTACTTTCCTCTCTATATGTTTTTTTCTCTTTTCCTCCTCTCTTCTTCTCCTTCCATTCTCCTCTCCCCCCTCTCTCTGTTCCCATCCTCCCTCTCTCTTCTCCTTTCTACCTTCCCCCCCTCTCTCCTCCCTTCCTTCTTCTTCCCCTCTCTCCCCCCTCTCCTCTCTTCCTCCTTTTCTCCTCTCCCTCCACCCTCCTCCTTCTCTTTCTCCCTCCTTTTCTTACTCCATCCCTCTCTCTTCCCCTCCTCCCTCTCTCTCTCCCTCCCTTCCTCTCTCTCTCTTCCTCTCCCCATGTCCTCCGCCCTCCGTTTCTTCCTCTTTCTTCCCCTCCTCCCTCGCTCTCACTCCCTCTCCCTTCATCCCTCTTCTCTTTCTTTCTCTCTTTCCCCCCTCCCCCCTCTCTGCCCCCTCCTCCCTCCCTCCATCTCTTTTATTTCTTCCTCTCCTCCCCCTCCCTCTCTCCTCCCTCCCTCCCTCCCTCCCTCCCTCCCTCCATCTCTCTTTTCTTTCTTCCTCTCCTCCCCCTCCCTCCCCCTCCTCCCTCTCTCCATCTCTCTTCTCTTTCTTCCTCCCCCTCCTCCCTCTCTCCCTCTCTCTTTTCTTTCTTCATCTCCTCCCCCTCCCTCCTCCCCCTCCCTCCCTCCCTCTCCCCCCCTCCCTCTCTCCCTCTCTCTTTTCTTTCTTCCTCTCCTCCCCCTCCCTCCTCCCCCTCCCTCCCTCCCTCTCCCCCCCTCCCTCTCTCCCTCTCTCTTTTCTTTTTAAACTCTTTCTTCTCCTTCTTCTCGGGGGCTTAGTGTAAGAGGCTTGAATCATCAGGAATTTGCACCTACGAAAAAACTGACAAACTCCAAACGCTAAAGCCCCAAACCAGAGACTTATGGGAAATATGAAATACAAATATTAATCTGCGCTGACGGACGGAGCGGAGGAGGGGGAGCGAGGACCCGGAGGAGAGCCGGGAACGCTGGGATTTGTGTCAAAAAGAGCCGGAATCAGTGCGTGGAAAACCAGAGAAACAGAAGTAAATATTCAGTGAGTCTGGGTCTTAAAGGGGAGGTCTTATGGAAAATGCACTTTCTGGAGCTTCAGCGCATCGAAAACACGTCTGAAGAGATGCATGTCTGTGTAATATAGAGATCTCTCCTGAGCCCTATTCAAACCCTGTACGAGGCTCCGCCCACAAGCCTCCATCACCCACGCTCCACACGACGACCCTCCATAAATACACAAAAACATGACACAAAACTGTACGCTACGACTTCACAAACCTGACGTGATGTGCAGGAGTTTCATTCGCGCGACGCAGCTGATTGTGTTGTGACAGTGCTCTGAAGGGGGAGTCAGTTAGCACAGAGAGCAAAGAGAGGAGACGCGTCAAAAATGATCTAAATTCCGTCCTTATGGGCAGTCGGTGTTTTGTCATTTTTGGCGCTTGGTTCGGGAAGACGTGACATTTTTCGACATTTTTTTCGTGACTTTTCTTTTTTAATATTTTCTTTTTTTTTAAATAACTGAAGATGAGGAGGACGGTGGGTGGAGACGGGAGGAAGAAATGAGATAAACTCCCTTTAAACCTGTAAACACTTCCTTGATTTTAAGTTTCTAATAAGACTCAAGCCTCAAATGCAGGAAAAAAAAGAAAATTCATGCTTTTTTTCCCTTTTTTAAAAAAAACTGTTGCCATAGTATTTAGATTATCAAAGCAAAACCAGTTATTTGAACAGTGAAATTCCCTCAAAATGGGAAAAAGACGCCGACACCCAGGATTATTTGTCCGCTAATGATTCTTACAAATGAAAACGACATAAAAAAGTGGGAAATACACAATTATATCACAATTATATTTGATCAACTAAAGAACAAAACAAAAACGACGCTAAATATGAACATGACTCCCACATTTTGCTTTTCTGCGGCTACAGTCCTGCAAATGACTACACTACCCATAATGCACTGCAGGGTCCACAGGGCTACAGTACCCATAATGCACTGGAGCCCTCCTCAGAACTACACTACCCATAACTCACTGCAGGCCTGCTCAGAACTACAGTACCCATATTGTACTTCAGGATCCTCAGGACTACACTACCCATGATGCACAGCAGGGTCCACAGGGCTAAAATACCCATAACGCACTGCAGGATCCACAGGACTACAATACCCATAATTCACTGCAGCCCTGCTCAGAACAACAGTACCCATATTGTACTTCAGGATCCTCACTACCCATAATCCACTTCAGGATGCTCAGGACTACACTACCCATAATGCACTGCAGGATCCACAGGACTAAACTGCCCATATTTCACTGCAGCTCACAGCCCTCCTCAGGACTACTCTTCCCATAATTCACTGCTCCGTGTTTAATTCCATCGCCGTCACGCTCGTTTGATTTACAGTTATTATGGACGGACATGTTTTAGGTTTTACGGCCGCGAGCTGTCACCACGGCGACGCGCAGGGAGAGAGATGTTTGGGTTTTAAAACGCTGCGGGGTTTTCGACTAAATTTAAAGCTGCGCTGTGTAACTTTTTATGGTGGAGAACAGGCCGTCCGCCCGTGTCAATGAACATGTTAGTGCTTTGCCTGAAATATAAACAGAATAGAATTAAACTCCTGCATCTCCATGGTAACGGCGATGCCCCAAGTCGAGGCCCCAGGTCGAGGCCCCAGGTCGAGGCCCCAGGTCCAATAAGATGGATGGATGCGTTCATGGTCATGTTTAAGAGTTTGATTTTACTCAAAAAGGTGAGAGAGACTAACTGAAAAACTGTTGGCTAATGCTAATGCTAATGCTAATGCTAACTTGTGAGTTTATTATTATATGACAGAGACTTGAGGTCACGTGATCAGATGAGGTCACGCGATCAGATGAGGTCACATGATCAGATGAGGTCACGCAATCAGACGAGGTCACATGATCTTTCTTTAGGTCACATGATCAGACGAGGTCACATGATCTTTCTTTAGGTCACATGATCAGATGAGGTCACATGATCATTAACAGTATTTTATGGAGGTTATGACATCATTCTTTTTATAAAACGCGTCTCAACATCCAGACTGAGACGCACAACTACACACAGACAAACAGACAGATGTGTTTCTTTGCTTCTTTTTGACTCATTTTCGTTTGTGGAGCTGTCTTTTTTTTTTTTTACCCCCACAACAATTATTTCCTAAACACATGAAATCAGAAACATCTGATTTAAGAAGAGAAAGGGTCAGTCGTGTCTGATCCATGGACAGTTTTTATAAATGGACGTAGCTGCTGGACTCTGTCTTTACACAGTCTGTCCCCCTGATGCTCGTGTGACCAGAGTGGACACAGGGGGACACAGAGGGACACAGGGACACAGGGCCTGTTGTCCCGGGGCCCAGGGTGTTAAGGGGCCCAGAACTGGACCGTCTTTCTATTAATTTTAGAGAGGGGCCCGTGTGAGGTTTCTTGTCCCGAGCCCCAAAATTTCTGTCTTCATCTTCTCTCTCTTTTTACCTCCTTCTTCACTCCTTTCTCTCTACCTCTTTCCCCTTTCTTCATTCCCTCTCCTCTTCTCTCCCTTCATACCCTCTCTCCTTCTCTCTCTAGACTCCCAAACTCTCTCTCCCCCTCTCCTTCTACTCTTTTTTGATCCCCCCTTCTTCTACCCCCACTCCTCTCTCCTTCTCCTCCTCTTCTCTCCTCATTTCCCCTCTCTCTATCCCTTTGTCAGAAAAGTGCTCTCTCTCCCTCTCTCTCTGTCTCTTTCTCTCTCTCTGTCTCTCTTTCTTTCTCTCTTGTATCTTGTACTTGTATCTTGTACTTGTACTTGTATCGTGTACTTGTATCTTGTACTTGTATCGTGTACTTGTATCGTGTACTTGTATCGTGTACTTGTATCTTGTATCCTGTACTTGTACTTGTATCTTGTATCCTGTACTTGTACTTGTATCTTGTATCCTGTACTTGTACTTGTATCTTGTATCCTGTACTTGTACTTGTATCCTGTACTTGTATCTTGTATCCTGTACTTATACTTGTATCTTGTATCCTGTACTTGTACTTGTATCCTGTACTTGTATCTTGTATCTTGTATCCTGTACTTGTATCCTGTACTTGTACTTGTATCTTGTATCCTGTACTTGTACTTGTACTTGTACTTGTATCCTGTACTTGTACTTGTATCTTGTACTTGTATCTTGTAACCTGTACTTGTATCTTGTACTTGTACTTGTACTTGTACTGTGTACTCTCATTCTTATTATTTGAGGTGAGATTCCGGTTCGGATCAGGACTTTTCTGGCTCTGGTCCTGTAACAGTGGGAATGTTCCAGGATCATGTGGAGACTTGGACTAAACCGGCCCCACAGGAACCAGACCAAGACCAAGACCAACACCAAGACTAAGCCCAAGACCAAGACCAAGACCAAGACCAGGACCAAGACCAAGACCAAGACCAAGACCAAGACCAAGACCAGGACCAAGACCAAGACCAATACCAGGACCAAGACCAAGACCAAGACCAAGACCAAGACCAACACCAAGACCAACACCAAGACCAAGACCAACACCAAGACCAACACCAAGACCAACACCAAGACCAACACCAAGACCAAGACCAACACCAAGACCAAGACCAACACCAAGACCAACACCAAGACCAACACCAAGACCAACACCAAGACCAAGACCAAGACCAGGACCAAGACCAAGACCAAGACCAACACCAAGACCAAGACCAACACCAAGACCAAGACCAAGACCAGCACCAAGACCAACACCAAGATCAACACCAACACCAAGACCAAGACCAACACCAAGACCAACACCAAGACCAACACCAAGACCAACACCAAGACCAACACCAAGACCAACACCAAGACCAACACCAAGACCAAGACCAACACCAAGACCAAGACCAGGACCAAGATCAACACCAACACCAAGACCAAGACCAAGACCAAGACCAACACCAACACCAAGACCAAGACCAACACCAAGACCAAGACCAACACCAAGACCAAGACCAAGACCAACACCAAGACCAAGACCAACACCAAGATCAACACCAACACCAACACCAAGACCAAGACCAACACCAAGACCAACACCAACACCAACACCAACACCAACACCAAGACCAAGACCAAGACCAACACCAAGACCAAGACCAAGACCAACACCAAGACCAACACCAAGACCAAGACCAAGACCAAGACCAAGACCAAGACCAACACCAACACCAAAACCCGGATCTGCTCCAGTGGAATCAACAACCCCGAGCATGAAGAGAGAGGTCACTCTACATGTGTCAGATGCCCTCCCATCCTCCTGTCTCCAGATGTCCATCGATTGGTCGACTAAAAAGGGGGCGTGGCAAAATATCTCAAAACTATTACGTATCTCAGGTCGTGTCTCGATTCAACGGTTGCACACTTTGAAGTATAGTTCAAAGTACTGTTCAAAGTACCATTCAAAGTACCATTCAAAGTACCGTTCAAAGTACCGTTCAAAGTACCGTTCAAAGTACCATTTGAAGTACTCAGCTGACAAAGGGTGGGTACTTCGTTGGCTGGGTGATTTCTCTCCAGTTGTAGCTCGTATTACATAACTTTAAGAAAAACTACCTTGTTTCTCCTGTAGAAGAAGTGACCCGTGGTGCATGCTGGGATACAGCAGTGTGTGAAGTCTGCCCGGATACACACTTCATTTACGCCCGGTCTCCGTGGAAACACAGGGCACATTTGTCAGGAAAAAGTGACCTAAGTGCCCTTCAATGCACCCGACGAAGTGTGGATTTAGTCACACGGTTTCTACGTATCTGAGCTAAACTGCACTTACCAGACGACACCAGCAGGGGGAGCTCATAAAAAACTACAGAAAAAAAGTACTTTAAAGTGCAGTATTTATGTAACGTCTGATTAAACTTGTGAGTCATGAGTTTTTTACAGATAAACACCAAAAAATACCAAAAAAATCTTCATCTCTCTCTCTCTTCTTCTTTCTGCTGTCGTTCCGTATAAATCCTGATCATCTAAATATAATAAAAATAATAAATATAATAAATATAATAAATATAATAAAAATAATAAATATAACAAATACAATAAATACAATAAATATAATAAATATTTGATCCAGACTTTTGTTCGACGGATAGATGGAGCGAGGGATGGAGTAAACGACAGGAGGGTTTCAG
Organism: Periophthalmus magnuspinnatus; assembly: GCF_009829125.3. Classification (NCBI taxonomy): domain Eukaryota; kingdom Metazoa; phylum Chordata; class Actinopteri; order Gobiiformes; family Gobiidae; genus Periophthalmus; species Periophthalmus magnuspinnatus. The sequence continues at coordinate 3,386,467 of NC_047146.1, forward strand.
AGGAGCAGGTCTGTTATTTGACCTGGTCTGTGTTTAAACTGCAGCCAAGAGACTAATGGACTCACTCTGTGCACTCCTCCTCTCCTCCTCCTCTCCTCCTCCTGCTCTCTCTATCTCTTTCTTTCTCTGTTTCTTTTTCTTTCTCTCTACATTCGCTTTCTCTGTCTCTCACCCTCTGCTGCTTCTCTCCCTTTATCCTCCCTCTCCTCTCTCCCTCTCCTCCTCTTCTCTCATCATTTCCCCCTCCCTCTCTTCTCTCTCTTTACCCCCCTCTCCCCCTCCCTTCTCATCATACCACCCTCTCCTCTTTTATCCCCCTCTCCTCAGGCCTCCTCTTTACTCTCTCCCTCTCCTCCTCTCCCTTCATTCCCTCTCTTCATCCCCTTCCCCCCTCCTCCACCTCGCTCTTCATTCCCCCTCTCTCCCTCTCCTCCTCTCTTCTTTTTAATCCTCTCTCCTCTACCCTCCTGTTCCCTCTCTCTCGATCTCCACCTCATTCTTCATTTCCCCCTCTCCTCCTTCCCCTCCTCCACTCTCTCTCCCTCCCTCTCCCTCACTCCCTCCCTCTGTTCATCCCTGTTTTTCCCTCTCTTCATCCCTGTATTCATCCCTTTCTTCTCTCTCTCTCTTCCTCTCCCTCTTCATCCCTCTGTTCATCCTTCTCCTCTCTCCCTCTTCTTCTCCTCTTGCTTCATTCCCCCTCTCTCCCTCTCTCTTTCTTCCTCTCCTCCTCTTCCTCCCGCTCCTCTCCTCCTCTTCATCCCTCTATCCTCTCCTCTTCCTCCCTCTCCCCTCTTCTTAATCCCTCTCTCCTCTTCCTCCCTCTCTCCTCTCCTCCTCTCCCCTCTCCTCCTCTCCCCTCTCCTCCTCTTCCTCCCTCTCTCCTTTCCCTCCCTCTCTCCTCTCCTCCTCTCCCTCCCTCTCTCCTCTCCTCCTCTTTCTCCCTCTCTCCTCTCCTCCTCTCCCTCCCTCTCTCCTCCTCTCCCTCCCTCCCTCTCCTCCTCTTCCTCCCTCCCTCTCTCCTCCTCTCCCTCCCTCTCTCCTCTCCCTCCCTCTCTCCTCCTCTTCCTCCCTCTCTCCTCTCCTCCTCTCCCTCCCTCCCTCTCTCCTCCTCTTCCTCCCTCTCTCCTCTCCTCCTCTCCCTCTCTCTCCTCCTCTCCTCCTCTTCCTCCCGCTCCTCTCCTCCTCTTCCTCCCGCTCCTCTCCTCCTCTTCCTCCCTCTCTCCTCTCCTCTTCCTCCCTCTCTCCTCTCCTCTTCCTCCCTCTCTCCTCTCCTCCTCTCCCTCCCTCTCTCCTCTCCTCCTCTCCCTCCCTCTCTCCTCTCCTCCTCTTCCTCCCTCTCTCCTCTCCTCCTCTCCCTCTCTCCTCTCCTCTTCCTCCCTCTCTCCTCTCCTCTCCCTCCCTCTCTCCTCTCCTCCTCTCCCTCTCTCCTCTCCTCTCCCTCCCTCTCCTCTCCCTCCCTCTCCTCTCCCCCTCTCCCTCCCTCTCTCCTCTCCTCCTCTTCCTCCCTCTGTTCTCAGAGTAAATTTATGTAGCGTGTAAATATAGAGTGGTCCATTCAATCAGGCTCAGTGCAGACTCAGGGAAACAGCAGCTCAGGACCAGACTCAGGACTGGACCAGGACCAGAGTCAGGACTGGACCAGGACTAGACTCAGGACTGGACCGGGACCAGACTCGGACTGGACCAGGACCAGACTCAGGGAAACAGCAGCTCAGGACCAGACTTGGACTGGACCAGGACCAGACTCGGACTGGACCAGGACCAGACTCAGGGAAACAGCAGCTCAGGACCAGACTTGGACTGGACCAGGACCAGACTCGGACTGGACCAGGACCAGACTCAGACTGGACCAGGACCAGACTCGGGACTGGACCAGGACCAGACTCGGGACTGGACCAGGACCAGACTCGGGACTGGACCAGGACCAGACTCGAGACTGGACCAGGACCAGACTCAGACTGGACCAGGACAAGACTCGGACTGGACCAGACTCAGACTGGACCAGGACCAGACTCGGACTGGACCAGGACCAGACTCAGACTGGACCAGGACCAGACTCAGGGAAACAGCAGCTCAGGTCCAGACTCGGGACTGGACCGGGACCAGACTCGGGACTGGACCGGGACCAGACTCGGGACTGGACCGGGACCAGACTCAGGACTGGACCAGGACCAGACTCGGGACTGGACCAGGACCAGACTCAGGGAAACAGCAGCTCAGGACCAGAGTCAGGACTACACCAGGTCCAGACTCTACAGTGACTACGGCAACACAACAGGGTCACACGTGGAAAAAGATGAAAAATAGTAAAATAAATAATAATAACAAAAAATAAAAATGTCAGACAGCGCCTCTGAAAATCTGAAAAAGAGACCGGCTCATAATCCAAAAAGTATTCGCCCAAAACAGCAAATTAACGTTTTATGAGTTTCACTTTTGTTTTTGACTCTCTGACTCCTCCCTCTCTTTGCTCTCTGTGCTAAGCCCCTCCCCCTTCAGAGCTCTACACAAAACAATCAGCTGCATCGCACTAATGAAACCACTGCACATCACACCAGGTTTGTCACATCGTAGTGTAGTTTTTTTGTATATTTATGGAGGATTGTCGTGAGGCTTGTGGGCGGAGCCTCGTACAGACTCGTACTACTGACCTTAAGGCATGTTTATAACAAATTTATAACATGGAAGAAAACTCCAAACAAGCATTTAATATACAGCTTTCAATGAGGTAGTTTTCATATCACTACTACTACTACTACTACTACTACTATTACTACTACAACTACCATGACTATTACAGCTACTACTACTATTACTACTGTTACTACTACTACTACTATTAGTGCTACTATTACTACAACTATTACTAATACTACTAAAACTACAGCTATTACTACTACTATTATTACTAATACTACTACTATTAGTACTACTACTACTACTACTACTACTATAACTACTGCTATTACTACTACTGTTACTACTACTACTACTACTACTACTACTACTACTACTACTACTGCTACTATTACTATTACTAATACTGATACTACTGCTATTATTACTACTATCGTTACTGCTACTAATACTACTACTACTAGAATTTGAATTACTTTGTGTACAAATTGTGTTATGTAAATAAACTTGCCTCGCCTTATTACTACTACTACTTCTTCTACTACTACTTCTACTTCAAACGTGTATCTAATCGTCGTAAACTCGTTCACAAACAGTTACGCGCCTTGTACTGTAAATATAAAGCGTGTACTACAAACAAATACTGCAAGAATACTGCACTTTTCACTGTGACGCCAGAGGAGAAGTAGAATCTCCCCGTGAACCGAGGGTCGAGCGCGGCTTACCTGAGAGGAGAGGCGGAGGAGAGGCGGAGGAGAGGCGGAGGAGAGGCGAGGGTCCCGGGGCGGTCTGCGGGGGAGGGCCGGGCCGTGAGAGCTGGTCCTCGGGGTTAAAGGACGGAGCTTCGCGGGGCAGAGGACGGAGAGTGTGGAGAGGGGAGAGCGGGGGGAGCTCCGGAGCGATGTGTCCGAGAAAAGCGCTCTGTCTGCGGGGAGAGCTGAAGAGAGAGCCCCGGAGGAAAGGAGGGAGGGAGGGATGGAGGGAGGGAAGAGTGAGAGGGAAGAGAGAGCGAGCCCCGGAGGAAAGGAGGGAGGGAGGGATGGAGGGAGGGAAGAGAGAGAGGGAAGAGAGAGAGAGCCCCGGAGGAAAGGAGGGAGGGAGGGATGGAGGGAGGGAAGAGAGAGAGGGAAGAGAGAGAGAGCCCCGGAGGAAAGGAGGGAGGGAGGGATGGAGGGAGGGAAGAGAGAGAGGGAAGAGAGAGAGCCCCGGAGGAAAGGAGGGAGGGATGGAGGGAGGGAAGAGAGAGAGGGAGGAGAGAGAGCCCCGGAGGAAAGGAGGGAGGGAGGGATGGAGGGAGGGAAGAGAGGGAGGGAAGAGAGAGAGCCCCGGAGGAAAGGAGGGAGGGAGGGAGGGAAGAGAGAGAGGGAAGAGAGAGAGCCCCGGAGGAAAGGAGGGAGGGAGGGATGGAGGGAGGGAAGAGAGTGAGGGAAGAGAGAGAGAACCCGGAGGAAAGGAGGGAGGGACGGGGAGAGGGAGGGATGGAGGGAGGGAAGAGAGAGAGAGGAGGAGAGAGAGCCCCGGAGGAAAGGAGGGAGGGACGGAGAGAGGGAGGGATGGGGGAGGGAGGAAAGAGAGAGAGGAAAGAGAGGGAGAGGGAGGAGGAGAGAGTCCCAAAGGAAAGACGGAGAGGAAGGGATGGAGAGAGGGAGGATGAGAGAGAGAGAGAGAGGAGAGAGCCCCGGAGAGAGAGGGAGCATAGATGGAGGGGGAAGGAGAGATTAAGGGAGGGAGAGAGAGTGTGTGTAAGAGAGGGACGGAGGGAGGGTGAGAGAGAAAGGGAGAGTGGGAAGAAGAGAGAGAGAAAGGGAGAAAAGGAAGGGGATGAGGGAGAGAAAGCGAGAGGAACGATAGAACATATGGAGAGACAGCGAGAACAGATGGAGGTGGGGGTGAGGAGGGAGAAGGAGAGAGGGGGAAAGGATTGAGAGAGAAAGAGAGAGCGCAGGGGTGAGAGAGTTAAACAGAGGAGGAGAGGGAGGGAGGAGGGGAGAGAGAAGGAACACAGATAGAGGGACGGATAAGAGAAGGGGAAGGGGAGGAAGAGAAAGAGGTGGAAAGAGGAAGGGAGAGAGAAGGGAAGGAGGAGCAAGAGAGATGGAACAAAGACGGAGGAAGAGACGGAGGACGAGAAGGAGAGAGAGGAAAGGGAAGGAAGGAGGGGGAGACTGAGAGAAAAGAGGAAAGGAGAAGAGAGGAGGTTAAGGAAGAACAAGAGCAGAGGGGTTAAAGTGAGGGATGTTTGAGAAAAGGGGGATAGGAGAGAGAGAAAGAGAGAGATGATAGCCCAGCGAGAAGAGAGAAACAGAAATATGGAAACACAGACTCACAACAATTTAAAGGAGGTAAGAAAAAGATGAAATGAAACTTTGAGACATAAAAAAAACAAATTTCACAAAAGTTAAAACACAAACGTTTAGAAAAGTGCGGGACAGTTTGATGGAGAACGACACAAAAAAAAGAAACAGCAGAATCCGACTTGTGTTTGGATCTGATCTGATTATTTTCAACATAAAGTGACGGAGCTCGAAAAACTGACTCCCCCCGAATCTGTGAATAAAACATGTTTAACGGAGAATATAACAATGGAAAAGGTCCCATGTTACACAAAATGGACTCTCATGAGCTTTGAGTCGTGTTTCCTCCTCAAAAACAGACCTGGACTTGTGTTTTGGTTCAAATCCAAACCCCCAAACGCTCCGTTCCACCTTGTGATGTCATAAAGTGGTAGTTTTCAAGCAAACAGCTCCTTTTACCTTTAGTTTTTGTGGTAGATTTGCTATTCCAGCTCTGAAATGATCCAAATGATTCTAGAAATGAAGGCGTGTGGAGTTTGAAAACACAGGGGAGCACTTCCTGTATCGCCACACGATGACATCACAAGGTGGAACAGAGTGTTTTCACAGTTTGAGAGAAGAACTAATAGTCTAAATCTGCAGGTTTGTGTGTTAAACGTGTGTGAGTGTGTGTTATTAATCAGAAAACAGCACAATACGAACCTTTAAATAAAATAAAATGTTGATAAGTGCTCGATTTAAGTCGTGTTTATCTTGTTTTTAGTTTTAATCTTAAAAAAATATTCACAAGATTTTCACGTGCTCCTCGTTTCAACTGAGAAAATGCCTCTTTTTAATTTTTTTTAAGTGAAAGAAGAGATTTCGTGCTCGTTCCTTTGGCAAATCTTCTTTTAAGGTTTTGCAAGAGGGAGACAGTAAAGAGAGGAGACGCATGGAGGAGGAACAGAGGGAAGTGAGAAGGAAAGAAAGAGGGAGGAAGAGGGAGGAGTGAGTGAAAGAGGAGAATCTGAGAGAGCGCAAGAGAGAGAGAGGAAGAGGATAGAGGGGAGATGAGAGAGAGTGAGATGGGGAAAGAGAAGAGGATTGGGAGGAAGGAAAGAGAGAAAGGGAGAGCGGAGAGAGAGAAGAGAGTTAGGGTGAGAGGGGAGAAGATGGGTGGAAGAGAAAGTGAGATGGAGAGAGAGAAGAGGAGAGAGGGTAAGAGAGGAATGTGAGAAAGAGCGAAAGAGAGAGAGGAAGGAAAGAGAGAGAAGAAGAGGATAAAGGTGAGAGAGGGAGAGTGGAGAGAAAGATGAGAGTTTGGGTGAGAGAGGAGGAGGTAGGAGAGAAAGTGAGATAGAGAGAGAGAAGAGGAGAGAGGTAAAGAGAGAGAAGAGGAGAGAAGAGAGAGACAGAGAGAAAGAGGATAGAGGGGAGGGGAGAGAAAGTGAGATGGGGAAAGAGAAGAGGATAGAGAGGAAGGAAAGAGAGAGAAGGAGAGCAGAGAGAAAGGTGGGTTTGGGTGAGAGGAGGGGGGTAGGAGAGAAAGTGAGATGGAGAGAGAGAAGAGGAGAGAGGGTAAGAGAGGAATCAGAGAGAAAGAGAAGAAAAAGAGGAGGAGGTTAGAGGGGAGACGAGAGACGAGAGAAAGTGAGATGGAGAAAGAGAAGAGGAGAGAGAGGAAGGAAAGAGAAAGAGGCAGAGTGGAAAGAAAGATGAGAGTTAGTGAGATGGAGAGAGAGAAGAGGAGAGAGGGATTGAGTGGAGAGGAGGAGGAGGAGGAGGTGGAGGAGGAAACATGAAATATTGATGCTAAAATGTGGAGCCGTCAGGTCAGATCTGCAGCACTCTCACTGATGAACCGGAGCAGTGAGCCGTGAGCTAACACACTGCGCTGCTAACACACGCTAACGCTAACACACGCTAACGCTAACACACGCTAACGCTAACACACGCTAACGCTAACACACGCTAACGCACACGACAACAGAAAGGACCAAAACATTCTGTGTCCTGGTGAAACATAAAGATAAACAGTGTAACTTTTGTGAAGGTAGATCCATCACTTCTCTCACAGATGTTTTTTGCTTCATTTGGAATGTTCCACTGAGCTTTAAACTTCTATCGATTGTGCATCTACTCAGTTAGAGGTGTTTTGTTGTTCAAAAATGCCTGGAAAAAACATGTCACTCCACAGATCTGACCTGTAACGAGCCTGATCTCTGCTGTGGTCTGAACTTTGGCTCCGTGTTTAGGTCCGAGGAGATAAAACAAGAAGATATCTGCAAAAAAAGAGAAGAGAAGGAGAGAAAGAGGGAGAGGAGAGGAGGAGAGACGAGGGGAAAGGGAGGTGAGAGGTCGTCTGTAAACCAGGTGTGATCCACAGTAAAAGAACATTTCAATTCTGTCAAAAAACTTTACAGAATAGAGTTTTCTTTTACTCTCAGTCTGTGTTCTTACTGTGAGGCCACTCCACAGATCTGACCTGTAAATTGGCCTGGTGGTGTCACCTGCTTGTCTCCATGGAGAAAGACGTTTAATGTCGTACAGCCAAGTAGATGACAGGCCCTCGCACCAGGAAAGTTACATAGCGCAGCTTTAAACAAGACTTAAGTATAAAAGTGTAGAAAAGTGTCCGTGTCCATGACGACATTGAAGCAGCTGTTTAATTTAGAGTTAACTTTGATTTGTTCTACTCCCATAGTCCTGGTTTAGTCCTGGTTTAGTCCAGGACTAAACCAGGACTTCAGTTCAGAGCTTAACTCTTTATGTTAATGTGACAGTGGAGCCCGGGTCAGTGTTTATGACGAGGAGAACGGAACACGTCTCATCATAAACAAAAAGAGGTTCAAGAGGACGATCACACGAGCTGCATGAGTGTGTGACGAGGGTGTGACGAGTGTGTGATGAGTGTGTGACGGATGTGTGACGAGTGTGTGACAAGTGTGTGACAAGTGTGTGACAAGTGTAACGAGCGTGTGACGAGCGTGTGACGAGTGTGTGACAAGTGTGTGACAAGTGTGTGACAAGTGTGTGACGAGTGTAACGAGCGTGTGACGAGCGTGTGATGAATGTGTGACAAGTGTGACAAGCGTGTGACGAGCGTGTGACGAGGGTGACGAACATGTGATGAATGTGTGACGAGTGTGACAAGCGTGTGACGAGCGTGTGACGAGCGTGTGATGAATGTGTGACGAGTGTGTGTCGAGCGTGTGACCTGCGTGTGACGAGGGTGTGATGAGTGTGTGACAAGTGTGTGACAAGTGTGTGACAAGTGTGTGACAAGTGTGTGGCGAGTGTAACGAGCGTGTGATGAATGTGTGACGAGTGTGACAAGTGTGTGACGAGCGTGTGACAAGGGTGACGAGCGTGTGATGAATGTGTGACGAGTGTGTGACCTGCGTGTGATGAGGGTGTGACGAGCGTGTAACGAGGGTATGGTGAGTGTGACGAGCGTGACAAGCGTGTGACGAGCGCGTGACGAATGTGTGATGAGTGTGATGAGCGTGTGACGAGCGCGTGACGAATGTGTGACGAGTGTGACGAGCGTGTTACGAACGTGTGACGAATGTGTGACGAGCGTGTGACGAGTGTGTGATGAGCGTGTGACGACTGTGTGACGAGTGTGTGACCTGCGTGTGACGAGTGTGACGAGCGCGTGACGAATGTGTGACGAGTGTGTCGAGCGTGGGACGAGTGTGTGACGAGTGTGACGAGCGTGTTACGAACGTGTGACGAGCGTGTGACCTGCGTGTGACGAGGGTGTGATGAGTGTGTGACGAGCGTGTGACGAGGGTATGACTAGTGTGACTAGTGTGACGAGCGTGACGAGCGTGTGACAAGGGTGGGACGAGCGTGTGACGAGTGTGTAATGAGGGTATGACGAGTGTGACGAATGTGTGACAAGCGGGTGATGAATGTGTGACGAGTGTGACGAGCGTGTGACCTGCGTGTGACAAGTGTGTGACGAGCATGTGACAAGCGTGTGATGAGCGTGTGATGAGCGTGTGACGAGCGTGTGACGAGCGTGTAACGAGGGTATGGTGAGTGTGACGAGCGTGACAAGGGTGTGACGAGCGCGTGACGAATGTGTGACGAGTGTGTCGAGTGTGTGACGAGTGTGATGAGCGTGTTACGAACGTGTGACGAGTGTGTGACCTGCGTGGGACGAGTGTGTGACGAGTGTGACGAGCGTGTTACGAACGTGTGATGAATGTGTGATGAGCGTGTGACGAGTGTGTGATGAGCGTATTACGAGTGTGACGAGCGTGTGACGAATGTGACGAGTGTGTGACAGATACACCAGCGTCTCAGGGGATCAGGGGCGTCTGGACTCTGAAGTGTTATGTTTTTCGTCCTCAGAGCTGAAGTATAAAGACTCAGCTGCTTTGGAAATGTGACAAATATAAATCACACATCCTCAGACTGGTGCAGGTGTGTGTGTGTGTGTATTTGTGTGCAGGGGTGTGTGTGTGTGTGTGTGTGTGTGTGTGTATTTGTGTGCAGGTGTGTGGAATGACTGTATATTGTCCACCTCTACCATTTTTCTTCTGTATTTTGTTGTTGTTTTTGTTGTTATGTTCATGCTGCTGAGACAAAATAAAACCTAAACGTAAACGTGGGAGAGGAAAGTGTTTTGGTCCAGCACAATTCAGACACGACGTAATTCAAAGTGTTTTACAGAATAAGAAAGACATTCAAATCACAATACAACAAATCAAAACATAAATAATCATTATAAATTGAACATTAAAAGAGAAGAAGCTGAATTAAACCCTTTCAGTCACAGCAGATAAACAGAAACATTTGAGTCTGGATTTACACTTTGTCAAAGTCGAGGCCCGAGTCACATCTACAGGACGAGAGAGAGAGAGAGAGAGAGAGACAGGTTTAAACTGAACAAAACTGAAACACACATTCTCCATGTTTAGACCTGGTTTAGTTCTGGTTTAGTTCTGGTTTAGTCCTGGTTTAGACCTGGTTTAGTCCTGGTTTAGTTCTGGTTTAGTCCTGGTTTAGACCTGGTTTACTCCTGGTTTAGTTCTGGTTTAGTCCTGGTTTAGTCCTGGTTTAGTCCTGGTTTAGACCTGGTTTAGTCCTGGTTTAGTTCTGGTTTAGTTCTGGTTTAGTCCTGGTTTAGTCCTGGTTTAGTCCTGGTTTAGACCTGGTTTAGTCCTGGTTTAGTTCTGGTTTAGTTCTGGTTTAGTCCTGGTTTAGACCTGGTTTAGTCCTGGTTTAGTTCTGGTTTAGTCCTGGTTTAGACCTGGTTTACTCCTGGTTTAGTTCTGGTTTAGTCCTGGTTTAGTCCTGGTTTAGACCTGGTTTAGTCCTGGTTTAGTTCTGGTTTAGTCCTGGTTTAGACCTGGTTTACTCCTGGTTTAGTTCTGGTTTAGTCCTGGTTTAGTCCTGGTTTAGTCCTGGTTTAGACCTGGTTTAGTCCTGGTTTAGTTCTGGTTTAGTTCTGGTTTAGTCCTGGTTTAGTCCTGGTTTAGTCCTGGTTTAGACCTGGTTTAGTCCTGGTTTAGTTCTGGTTTAGTTCTGGTTTAGTCCTGGTTTAGACCTGGTTTAGTCCTGGTTTAGTTCTGGTTTAGTCCTGGTTTAGACCTGGTTTACTCCTGGTTTAGTTCTGGTTTAGTCCTGGTTTAGTCCTGGTTTAGACCTGGTTTAGTCCTGGTTTAGACCTGGTTTAGTCCTGGTTTAGTCCTGGTTTAGTTCTGGTTTAGTTCTGGTTTAGTCCTGGTTTAGTCCTGGTTTACTCCTGGTTTAGTCCTGGTTTAGTCCTGGTTTAGTTCTGGTTTAGTTCTGGTTTAGTCCTGGTTTAGTTCTGGTTTAGTCCTGGTTTAGACCTGGTTTAGTCCTGGTTTAGTCCTGGTTTAGTCCTGGTTTACTCCTGGTTTAGTCCTGGTTTAGTCCTGGTTTAGTCCTGGTTTAGTCCTGGTTTAGACCTGGTTTAGTCCTGGTTTAGTTCTGGTTTAGTTCTGGTTTAGTCCTGGTTTAGACCTGGTTTAGTCCTGGTTTAGTCCTGGTTTACTCCTGGTTTAGTTCTGGTTTAGTCCTGGTTTACTCCTGGTTTAGTTCTGGTTTAGTTCTGGTTTACTCCTGATTTAGTTCTGGTTTAGTTCTGGTTTAGTCCTGGTTTAGACCTGGTTTAGTCCTGGTTTAGTCCTGGTTTACTCCTGGTTTAGTTCTGGTTTACTCCTGGTTTAGTTCTGGTTTAGTCCTGGTTTAGTCCTGGTTTAGTCCTGGTTTACTCCTGGTTTAGTTCTGGTTTAGTCCTGGTTTACTCCTGGTTTAGTTCTGGTTTAGTTCTGGTTTACTCCTGGTTTAGTTCTGGTTTAGTCCTGGTTTACTCCTGGTTTAGTTCTGGTTTAGTTCTGGTTTACTCCTGATTTAGTTCTGGTTTAGTTCTGGTTTAGTCCTGGTTTAGACCTGGTTTAGTTCTGGTTTAGTTCTGGTTTACTCCTGGTTTAGTTCTGGTTTACTCCTGGTTTAGTTCTGGTTTAGTTCTGGTTTAGTCCTGGTTTAGACCTGGTTTAGTCCTGGTTTAGTCCTGGTTTAGTCCTGGTTTAGTTCTGGTTTAGTCCTGGTTTAGTCCTGGTTTAGTTCTGGTTTAGTCCTGGTTTAGGTCTGAGGAGGGATCTACAGAAAATGTCAATATGAAAATGACATCATACAGAAAGAGAGAGATAGAGAGAAAGGAGAGAGGGAGAGAGAGAGGGAGAAGGAAGGAAAGAGAGAGAGAAAGAGACAGGAGAGGAGAGGGAGAGAGAGAAACAGAGAGAGAGAGGAAGACAGTGAGAGTGAGACAGAGACAGAGAGAGGGAGGGACGGAGAAGGAAAGGGAGAAGAGAGGTGAGGGAAAGAAAGGGAGGAAGAGAGGGAGAGCGAGATAGGAAAGAGAGAGAAGAATCTTTTTATCTTTTGCGTTCCTTCTCCCTCCCTCCCTCTCTCTGTCTCTCTCGGAGAAGGAAAGAGAGGGAGAAAAATAGATAAGAGAGGAGAGGGAGAGATAGAGGGAGGGAGAAGGAAGAACAGAGTGTGAGAGAGAGGAGAGAGAAAGAGAAGAGGGAGAGGGAAAGAGGACAAGACAGGGATAGGGGGAGAAAGAGAGAAGGAGAAAGAGAAGAAGAGAGGAGAGAGAGAAGAAGAGAGAAGGAGAAAGAGAAGAAGAGAGAAGGAGAAAGAGAAGAAGAGAGAAGGATGGAGAGAGTTGGGTGAAGCTGGTTGTCTTGTTTTGTGTCTGTTTCAGGTTAAATACAGATTATGTCTTTTTTAAATCACAGTTTTTCAGATTTAACTTTAAAAACGCCTCATTTTAAATTTAAAATACTCTTCCTGATTTGTAAAGTTATTCCTCACTTTCCTCACACATTCAGAACATCCAAACTGATTCACCGCGAGCGTCACAACTTTCACAGACCAGAGCGTCGCCACGGTGATGCTACAACAGTCAGCATGCTAACGTGCACTTCCTGTCTCACAGATGATACATCACTTTATAACTGAACGCAGACAATTCACAGCTGATTTAAAACATGGAAGAAAATCAGATACAGAGCCTTTAATAATGAGGAATAAGACAAAGTGCAGTGAGGTTTGGTGAGTCCTCGTTTCACAAACTCAAAGTGCACTGGAGCTGAAGCGGGGCTGAAGCCTGATCCGCCGCTCCTCTGTTATCACTCTGTCCTCTCTCTGTAATTACCACAGATCTGGATTTAGCTGCAGAAAACAGCTGCTGGTTCTACTCCCGCCTCCCTTCAGCAAGACGCCTGAAAGCGACACATGGCAACGAAAACAGGCTGAAGAGAAGAGAGGAAAAGAGCCAGGAGGAGACCTGGTTTAGTCCTGGTTTAGTTCTAGTTTAGTTCTGGTTGAGTCCTTGTTTAATCCTTGTTTAGATCTGGTTTAGACCTGGTTTGATCCTGGTTTAGTCCTGGTTTAGTCCTGGTTTAGTTCGAGTTTAGTTCTGGTGTAGTCCTGGTTTAGTTCTGGTTTAGTCCTGGTTTAGTCCTGGTTTAGTTCTAGTTTAGTTCTGGTGTAGTCCTTGTTTAGTCCTGGTTTAGTTCTGGTTTAGTTCTAGTTTAGTTCTGGTGTAGTTCTTATTTAGTCCTGGTTTAGTTCTGGTTTAGTCCTTGTCTGGATCTGTATTGGTCTGTCTTGTTTTTTCTAGGTTTAGTTCTTATTTAGTCCTGGTTTAGTCCAAGTCCTTCTTTTAGTGGAACTTGGTTTAGTCCCAGTTTAGTCCTTGCTTAGTCCTGATTTAGTTTAGTCCTGGTTTAGACCTGTTTAGTTCTAGTTTAGATCTGGTTTAATCCTGGTTTAGTCCTGGTTTTGTTCTGGTTTCGACCTTGTCTGGATCTTTATCAGTGAGTCTTATTTTCTCTGGGTTTAGTTCTTGTTTAGTCCTGGTTTAGTCCTGGTTCAGTCCTGGTTTAGTCCTTGTTTAGTCCTGCTTTAGTCCTGGTTTAGTTCTGGTTCAGTCCTGGTTTAGTTCAAACCGTAGACCGTCGTGTTCCTGATTCGTCGTGTTCCTGATTCGTCGTGGTCCTGATTCGTCGTGGTCTTGATTCGTCGTGTTCCTGATTCGTCGTGGTCCTGATTCGTCGTGTTCCTGATTCGTCGTGGTCCTGATTCGTCGTCGTTCGTCCGAGTTTATCCGTGAAGCAAATGTGGAAAAGTGGAGGCTTAATATTCATGTGTAAAATGTAGTTTCATTTTAATAGAACGTGTCCATCAAACCGACTAATCCTGACGGACCTTTGACACGTCTGAGCACAAATCCACAGAAATAACTCACAGGGATCAGGAGTCAAACCCACAACCTCCTCACTGATATGACCAACAACAACGAGATAAAAAACAAAACCAAAACACTCCGCCTTAGGTTAAACTTTTACATCAAAGGCGTTTTAAATCTGCAGGTCAGATCTTCTCCAAAGTGTCGTGTGTGTTTGCATGTTGTGTACTAAACCTTCAGGCTCATATAAGTACGACAGGGCACTGGGTAATTCCTGGAACCATCCGTATGAAATTGATTACATTGATCTTCTCTCCGCTCCAGGACTCAGACTCAGCGGGGCTTTTGTAGTTCAGAGAAAACAGAACATCTCAAGTTTATCATCAGAAAAAAAAAAGGCAGATGTGATTGGTCAGATGTTTGTTACGATTAAGTTACCTTCAGAATCGACCTGGTTTAGTCCTGGTTTAGTCCTGGTTTTGTCCTGATTTAGTCCTGGTTTAGTCCTGGTTTAGTCCTGGTTTAGTCCTGGTTCAGTCCTGGTTTAGTCCTGGTTTAGGTATTATCTGGTTCAGATCTGGTCCAAAGTACGAGGGTCATTCCATTAAATAAGGTAAATTTTTCGGTATAAGGACTTTTAATACACATAGAAGTTTACTTTTTAATTTTTTTGCTTGTTTTACTTGTCTTGTCCATACACAGTCGACATTCTCCTATGAATTTCAACGGGTTTGCACCTTCAGCGACCAAAAACTCGATAAATGACCGCTGTTCGATCCTGGAGACGGCCATCTTTGTTAATCGCCAAAACTCTCAACGTTTTTTGTGTTTTTTTATCTGCAAAAGAAATTAAATCCATGTGAAAAACAAGTAAAACAAACAAAAAAAAACAAAAAAAAGTAAGTTTCTATGTGTCTTAAAAGTCCTTATACCAAAAAATTCACTTTTCTTCACGCTTGATTAGCCCCTTCAGTTAGACGCCATAAACATCCAATTATTATTTTAGGGAGAAAAAATAATTATACTGAATTTTTTGTGTCTTCTGTTCAGTTTTAATCTATGACACCTGTGGAGAATCGTGTCAGAATTCACATTAAATCGCAATATTAATCTAAAACGATTTAATAAAAGAAACAAACCCGCTGACTTTTGACGTTAGAAAAACTGCGGCGTCCGTTGTGAGCTGACGTCGCCCCCTACGGACAGCTGCACGTCACACTAGCGAGCGGCGGAATCGTGTAAAATTTGTACCGAAATTACCGCGGGATGCTACAGACTCCTGCGTGTATCACCGATTAAGACAATAAAATAGAAAATTGCGCTAGAATTGATCGGTAAAATCTTCAAAATAAGCAATAAAAGAAAAGAAATACAACTTTGGGTGAGTAAATGTTGAAGAAAAACAACTTTAAGACGAGTAATAACGCAGAATCGGTCCGTTTTCGATACGGACCTTTGCTCATATCTTCACCTTTACACTCCTCTAATTATAAAAACGTGATTTCTTTTCCCGCGGTTTCGCTCATTTCCATACCTCGGGGCTTATCTCGGCGTAAGAACCACCTCCATCTCGACGGTCGGGCTCACTTTAAGTCGGGCTCGCTTTAAGTCGGGCTAATCTTCTTAATATCTCCGTCGTCTTGAGTTTGACCCACTTCAACCGAGAGAGCGGCCCGTCTCCGAGTCTCATTTGCATTTTAACAGATCCTCCGTGACAGTTAAGACCGGGGAACCAATTAAAACCTCCTGCAAATGATTCACGGAGGATTTTAAACATGTTTCGGAGCGTTTTGTGAGCAGCGAGGGCGACATATCGGCTACAAAATCGGAATGATATCGGAAAAGTCCATGCGGGAGTTTATCGTCGCCGAGAAAACAAAAAGCTGCAAAAAAAACAAAAACAAAAAAAAAAACACGACTTAACCTCCTGAGTCCTGGCGTCCTCATATGTGGACAACACATTTTGGGTTGTCTAGGCCACAGTGCAATTTTTTAGAAGAAGAACAACAACAACAAGAACAGCAACAATGCAAAAACGTTCAATTTTGAATATTTCTAAGAGTTTAGAATGTTCAGAATATTTATTTATTTACTTATTTATTTAGTTTTATTTTATTTTATGTATTTATTTAATGTATTAATTTAATTTAATTTAATTTAATTTAATTTAATTTAATTTAATTTAATTTAATTTAATTTAATTTAATTTAATTTAATTTAATTTAATTTAATTTAATTTAATTTAATTATTTATATTTTTTAGTTATTTATTATTTTATTTATTTTTGTTTGCAGCACTTGAAATGAGACACATTGTTCCAAGAGGCACAATTGTTTCTCATTTTGTTTTTACACTCAGGAAAAATGATGGGTCTCAGGAGGTTAACGCCCATTTAATGCCACACTACGGAACATTCCAGGCAAAATGACGGCAACCAAGTCAACATTCCACCACCGGAATAACTACACGGTCCACGTTTGTCCATTTGCAGTCCAAAGTTATTCCTCGTTCACTTTATGCATGAAGAACATCCTAAGTATTCACCAGGATGAGTTTATAAGCAACAACTTTCAGAGACAATGGGAGAGTTTACAGCGACGGGAGGGTTGGCAACGACTAGCATGCAAACGCACACTTCCCGATCACTGGACGTTATTCTCGTGAGCGTGTTCGGTTTAACCTGCTCGTCTCCGTGGGGATAGATACATTTCACACCGTACTCTGGAACATTTCAGGTGAAGCAGTCACATCGTCATAGAGACAAGCAGGACGTGACATATCGCTGACGTAAAAAAAAGTGCACAGTACGGCTTTAAACTAGCAGTGTTTAGTAAATGGTCGTGTTTTTATGCAGAGCTTTTCCATCTTCACGTCACTCAAAGAACCAATGGAGCCTCGTGGGGTAAGTGTCTTGCCCAAGGACACAATGGCAGGGTTCATCTGTGGGAGCTGGAATCGCACCGCCAACTTTGGGATCCGTGGACAAACCCTCGGCAAATTGAGCTACTGTCGCCCATAGTAACGTGCGTTTAGCTGCGAGGAGAGCGCCTGATGATGTGGATGAAAACAGGATCATTCCCGGAATAGGTGCGTGTGTGAACAGGATCAGGATCATTCCCGGTTAAGTGTGTGTGTGTGTGTGAACAGGATCAGGATCATTCCCGGGATAGGTGCATGTGTGAACAGGATCAGGATCATTCCCGGGTAAGTGCGTGTGTGAACAGGATCAGGATCATTCCTGGGATAGGTGCATGTGTGAGCAGGATCAGGATCAGGATCATTCCCGGGATAGGTGCATGTGTGAACAGGATCAGGATCATTCCCGGGATAGGTGCATGTGTGAACAGGATCAGGATCATTCCCGGGATAGGTGCATGTGTGAACAGGATCAGGATCGTTCCAGGGTTAAGTGCGTGTGTGAACAGGATCAGGATCATTCCCGGGATAGGTGCGTGTGTGAACAGGATCCGCAGACACAGGAGATCGGAGTTTGAGGAACGTTTATTCTTTCTTTGGAGCTGATCAGTCACAGGTTTGGTTCAGTCAGTTTCACAAATAAAGCGCAGGACTCCCACACAGAGGCATTCAATCGGAAATAAAGGAGCACTACGGAACTTTTCTTGTTGAGGACCTGCCTAGAATATTCCACAGTATGGAACTGAACTAATCTAACGCTTCACACTAAGAACGACTGCTTCACAATGTATTTCTGCACGATAGACACGTTTAATGCCGTACTGTGGAACATTTCAGGCAAATAATAAAAGCAGGCGAGCAACTCTTCAACCGAAAAGTTACAGAGTGCGTCTTTTAAGATAAATGTAGAAGCAGCAGATTCACTGAAAGCAACAAAATCAATGAAAACTATGTCCTGTAAGAAGTTTTCAGTTTATATGGAAAATTACATCAATGGAGTGATAAAAAAATATATCAAAATCCTCCAAACTGGGAAAAAGTAATAGTAGTAGTAGTAGTAGTAGTAGTAGTAGTAGTAGTAGTTGGCCTAACAGTATTTTTTCGTAGTAACAGATGCTTCCAGTGGAATAAATTAGGGGAATAGCTGCTAATGCTGCTTCATGTTATGCCCTGGTCTAGTCCTGGTCTAGTCCTGGATTAGTCCTGGATTAGTCCTAGTTTAATCGTGGTTCAGTCCTTATCTAGTCCTGGTCTAGTCTTGGTTTATTCCCGGTTTATTCCCGGTTTGGTCCTGATTTAGTCCTGATTTAGTCCTGATTTAGTCCTGGTTCAGTCCCTGGTTCAGTCCTGGTTCAGTCCTGGTTCAGTCCTGCTTTAGTCCCGGTTCAGTCCTGGTTCAGTCCTGGTTCAGTCCCGGTTCAGTCCCGGTTCAGTCCCGGTTCAGTCCTGGTTCAGTCCCGGTCTAGTCCTGGTTCAGTTCTACTTTATTCCTGTTTAATCTTAAATCTGTGCAGTCCTGTCTTGCCTCTTTCATTTCCGTCAAAAATCAGCACCAAACTTTCTCCAACTCTCCCTGAAAATCCTCTTTTATATTTAATAATAATTCAAAATTTATCTCCAAAAATAAAGACAAAAACAGTGAGATTTTTTTTTATGTACAAGAAGTTTTAAAAACTAGAGCAGGAGGAAGGCACTGTTTGTGAAATGTGACATTTTTGACATAAAAATCAGTTTTTCTTTATTATCCCAAATCTTTTTCATGTTATAACTTCATTGAAAAATAAATATCTATCATTTTCTTAAAATTTAAAATAGTTTCACCATTTTAACCCAAACTAAAAATGTGAAAAATTACCGTAAGTATAAAAAGGTTACAACAATTTTTTGAAAACATTTGATATTGCAGAAAAAAATAGAAACAGACAATTGACATTTAATATACAAGTTTGTAAAAATGAATACAATTTTTTTTTTGTTATTGAGGATGTGCCTGGTCCCTTTGAAGGAAAATATGTGCCAACTCTGCAAAAATGAAGATCTCACTCTGTTCAAAGTGAAATCAGAAATTTGATCATGTTTTGAGCAAAAAAAAAAAAAAAAAAAAAGCAGTTTTGTAAATGTCTGAAAACCACGTTATGTCTTTGTTTTATCGCCGCGTCACCACTGAGTGTGACGTGTCACTGTGTTTGATTTATATTAAATAAATATGAAAACAAGTCCTGGTTTGGACCTGGTTTGGACCTGGTTTAGACCTGGTTTAGACCTGGTTTAGACCTGGTTTAGACCTGGTTTGGACCTGGTTCAGTCGTTATTGATTTCTTATCTATTTCCGGTCTAGTCCTGGTTTAATCCTGGTTTAATCCCAGTCTGGTCCCGATTTAGTCCTAATTTAGTCCCAGTTTAGTCCTGGTCTGATCCTAATTTAGTTCTGGTTTAGTTCTAGTCTGGTTCGGTCCTGGTTTAATCCCGGTCTGGTCCTGGTTTAGTCCCGATTTAGCCCTGGTTTGTTCCTAGTTTAGTCCTGGTTTAGTCCTAGTCTGGTTCTGGTTTGGTCCTGGTTGAGTCCTGGTTTAATCCCAGTCTGGTCCTGGTTTAGTCCCGATTTAGTCCTGGTTTAGTCCTGATTTAGTCCTGGTTTGTTCCTAGTTTAGTCCTGGTTTAGTCCTAGTCTGGTTCTTGTTTGGTCCTGGTTGAGTCCTGGTTTAATCCCAGTCTGGTCCTGGTTTAGTCCCGATTTAGTCCTGGTTTAGTCCTGATTTAGTCCTGGTTTGTTCCTAGTTTAGTCCTGGTTTAGTCCTAGTCTGGTTCTGGTTTGGTCCTGGTTGAGTCCTGGTTTAATCCCAGTCTGGTCCTGGTTTAGTCCCGATTTAGTCCTGGTTTAGTCCTGATTTAGTCCTGGTTTGTTCCTAGTTTAGTCCTGGTTTAGTCCTAGTCTGGTTCTGGTTTGGTCCTGGTTGAGTCCTGGTTTAATCCCAGTCTGGTCCTGGTTTAGTCCCAATTTAGTCCTGGTTTAGTCCTGATTTAGTCCTGGTTTGTTCCTAGTTTAGTCCTGTTTAGTCCTAGTCTGGTTCTGGTTTGGTCCTGGTTGAGTCCTGGTTTAATCCCAGTCTGGTCCTGGTTTAGTCCCGATTTAGTCCTGGTTTAGTCCTGATTTAGTCCTGGTTTGTTCCTAGTTTAGTCCTGGTTTAGTCCTAGTCTGGTTCTGGTTTGGTCCTGGTTGAGTCCTGGTTTAATCCCAGTCTGGTCCTGGTTTAGTCCCAATTTAGTCCTGGTTTAGTCCTGATTTAGTCCTGGTTTGTTCCTAGTTTAGTCCTGTTTAGTCCTAGTCTGGTTCTGGTTTGGTCCTGGTTGAGTCCTGGTTTAATCCCAGTCTGGTCCTGGTTTAGTCCCGATTTAGTCCTGGTTTAGTCCTGATTTAGTCCTGGTTTGTTCCTAGTTTAGTCCTGGTTTAGTCCTAGTCTGGTTCTGGTTTGGTCCTGGTTGAGTCCTGGTTTAATCCCAGTCTGGTCCTGGTTTAGTCCTGATTTAGTCCTGGTTTGTTCCTAGTTTAGTCCTGGTTTAGTCCTAGTCTGGTTCTGGTTTGGTCCTGGTTGAGTCCTGGTTTAATCCCAGTCTGGTCCTGGTTTAGTCCCGATTTAGTCCTGGTTTAGTCCTGATTTAGTCCTGGTTTGTTCCTAGTTTAGTCCTGGTTTAGTCCTAGTCTGGTTCTGGTTTGGTCCTGGTTGAGTCCTGGTTTAATCCCAGTCTGGTCCTGGTTTAGTCCCGATTTAGTCCTGGTTTAGTCCTGATTTAGTCCTGGTTTGTTCCTAGTTTAGTCCTGGTTTAGTCCTAGTCTGGTTCTGGTTTGGTCCTGGTTGAGTCCTGGTTTAATCCCAGTCTGGTCCTGGTTTAGTCCTGGTTTAGTCCTGGTTTAGTCCTGGTTTAGTCCTGGTTTGTTCCTAGTTTAGTCCTGGTTTAGTCCTAGTCTGGTTCTGGTTTGGTCCTGGTTGAGTCCTGGTTTAATCCCAGTCTGGTCCTGGTTTAGTCCCAATTTAGTCCTGGTTTAGTCCTGATTTAGTCCTGGTTTGTTCCTAGTTTAGTCCTGTTTAGTCCTAGTCTGGTTCTGGTTTGGTCCTGGTTGAGTCCTGGTTTAATCCCAGTCTGGTCCTGGTTTAGTCCCGATTTAGTCCTGGTTTAGTCCTGATTTAGTCCTGGTTTGTTCCTAGTTTAGTCCTGGTTTAGTCCTAGTCTGGTTCTGGTTTGGTCCTGGTTGAGTCCTGGTTTAATCCCAGTCTGGTCCTGGTTTAGTCCCAATTTAGTCCTGGTTTAGTCCTGATTTAGTCCTGGTTTGTTCCTAGTTTAGTCCTGTTTAGTCCTAGTCTGGTTCTGGTTTGGTCCTGGTTGAGTCCTGGTTTAATCCCAGTCTGGTCCTGGTTTAGTCCCGATTTAGTCCTGGTTTAGTCCTGATTTAGTCCTGGTTTGTTCCTAGTTTAGTCCTGGTTTAGTCCTAGTCTGGTTCTGGTTTGGTCCTGGTTGAGTCCTGGTTTAATCCCAGTCTGGTCCTGGTTTAGTCCTGATTTAGTCCTGGTTTGTTCCTAGTTTAGTCCTGGTTTAGTCCTAGTCTGGTTCTGGTTTGGTCCTGGTTGAGTCCTGGTTTAATCCCAGTCTGGTCCTGGTTTAGTCCCGATTTAGTCCTGGTTTAGTCCTGATTTAGTCCTGGTTTGTTCCTAGTTTAGTCCTGGTTTAGTCCCGGTTTGGTCCTGGTTTACGATGCCAAAATTTTGTGACCGATATTATATTTTTATCCAAAATTGCATAAAAACGTACAAGATTGGCTTTATAATAATGATCAAATTAAATTAAAAAATCATATAAAAATCTTCTAAATCAGTTGTGAGTCGTGTCTAACTGTTTGACAAAAAGAGCGACAGTAGCAGAGTCAGTAAAGACGATCACCCACCAGCTACAAAGTTCGTGGTTCAATCTTTTCCCGTGGTATTTGCAAATCACCATCGCGTCCTTGAGTTTTTTTTAAAGTCAATTTAAACCAGAAAAATCCTCAAATCACGATCAAATTTCTTAGATTCAACATTTAAACCCAAACGGATCAACATTTTTTGCGTAGAACGCCCAACCACCTCTTTGGCGTCAGGAGGGGGCGGGGCCAGAATCACAGGCTCGCAGTTCATTGGACGAGGTCACATGACATCAGGAGTTTTTTTGTTTTGTTTTTTTAAAGAGGAGAGGGCGGGGCTAGTGTGATAAGCAGCGGACGCAATAACAACCAGAAATGAAAAAATGAAAGAAATTATAGACGACGTTTACATGAGAGATTTGACTCACCAATTTTCCAAAAACATTTTTATATTTTTTAATTCAAATTTAAGCTTTATTTCCTCAGTTTGGGTATCATTTTTTTTTTGTATTATTATTTTAATTATTTTTATTAAAAGTATTACTTGTCACATTGAATATGTCGTATTTTCCCGACTTTAAGAAGCACTTTTTTCCATAGTTTAGCCGGGGAGCGACTTGTACTCAGACGCGACTTATATATGTTCTTTTTCTTCATTATTATGCTTTTTAAAAATTATTTATGTTTTGTTTTTGTTTTTTTTGGTGCGACTTATACTCAGATATGACTTATACTCTGGAAAATTTATTGAACTAAAGGTAAAAAAAATATATATAAAAATATGGTGGTCCTGTACTTATACATATAGGATTCATTATAATAAAATAATAATAATAATTAAAAAATAAAATAAAATAAAATAAAAAAATAAAAATAATAATAATAATGCTTTGAAGGTCCAACTAATTCATAAATCCAATCACAGTTCACCTTTTCACACATTTTGACACTGAACAAAGGCGTCGTTAATAAAAGTCCCCGTTTGTACGTCACCCGCCAAAAAAAACAAAAAAAAAAACTCACTGAATTTTTTAAAATCTAATAAAAGTTACAGAAAATAGTGAATTAGACCAGATTTTACAGATTTTAGAGATTCCTTTGACAATATTCATGTTTTCTCAAATGTAAACGTCATGGATAATTTCACACATTAAAGATCTCATCCCCCCGGAGCCGCAGACAGGGGGCGCCCTCTAACCCCTCACGTCTTTGCTCTTTCGCCGTTTCACACCGTACCTCATTTCTCTCCATGTTTTTCGTAGCCTCTTCTATCCGTGAAGGCGTCTCTCATTTCCGTGTGTTTTTTAATTGTCGAATAACAGTTTTGTATAATATTTCCGGGATTGTTACGTCGTTTTAATGATCCGTTTGTCTTATTTCTCGGCGCGTTCGGTGAATGCGAGTTAAATCCGCGTCTGCAGCTGTCTCTCATTTGCGTCCGTGTTGGGTGAAGGCGTTCTCGACGCACAGGACGATGTACTGCCCGCTACAGGAGCTGGACGTCTGGTGGAGCAGGCGCCCGGAGTTCAGAGCGGACGCCAAACCGCTCACGGCTCTGTCCCCGGCTCTCCACGTCTCGCAGTAGTTATCCGTCTGACGTTGGCCCTGAGAGCTGGAGCCGTGCCACACCATCTTCTCCGGCCTGGGGAGGGACAGGACAGCGAGAGGCAGAGGGGGCGGGGTTAATAAACGCGGACTTATTAGTGAAATAAAAGTGTAAATAAAACTTAAAAGAAACCGACCAGGCGCTGTCCCTGAGAATATCGCGTCCATCGAAGGAGTAGATGGGAACGTTCTCCCTCAGTTTTGCTGCGTTGTCGCCGAAAATCGACTCCCAGTTTTCAAACAAAACTTGACCCTTGGGGGAAAAAAGAAAAAAAAATCACATTTACGAGTTAATTTTGGGTCTAAAACGTCACAGTCAGGGTTTGATTTAACTTTTTAGACGAATAAAATGTACAGATGATGAAAGAAGAATCAAATCTAACTGAAAATACGTCTTACATTTGAGTAGAATAAGTTACAGCTGATGCCGTCAACGTTTCCTGGGGGTTTGAAGCTAAATGGAGGAACTGTTGTGTCTAAAGTTCTGTTATTAAAGTGAGACTTGAATCTTTTAACACATTTTAACTCAATCTCACCATAAAGAACTGATTTAGCTGGAACCACAACAGGTGAGATGATCTGTGCTCTTAAACAAACCTCTCACACATAAGCTAGCTAGCATTAGCCAAGAGTTTTTAGTCACTTTCACCTTTTTTTGTGTCAAAAATCAAACTTCTAAACTGGACCAATTAATGCGGCTTAAACAAACTCCTGAAAATTAGTTGTTTAAATCCATTTTGTATTTTTTTTGTTGAGTTTTTAGACTTAAAAAACGTTTTCCAATGTTTGCTAACGTGAGCAAAGCGTCACCGTAGGAGCTGCTCGGTATTCTGCCATAGACATAGATGCGCAATACCCTTAGCGTGATGTCACAAGTCAAAGTATCAATGTAGAGTAAATTAGTTTCATAAATCAGCATCAAATATGTCTTTTTTTCCCATAACTTTAGCGTTAATTTATGAACTTTATCACTAAATTAATTCAGTTTGTTAGCCTCGCTATAGCTAACTCATCATATTTATTTAACATCATTCAGTTATGATCATTATTGACCAAAACAACACAAGAAATATCAGATATATCAAAAATACGACTAAGACTCAGTCCAGATGTTTGACTTTACTCGTTTTTGTTTTTTTTTAAACTGGAATGTCTCAAAATTTGCTCTAATGAAATATCAGATTTCGGTATCGGCTGCAAAAGAATCGTATCGATAGTTAGTTCTTATTGAGTCTTCGGTGACCTTCAGATTGAGGATTCGGTATCCGTCTCGGTCGGACTTGCGCACGACGGTGTAGAGGTCCTGAAGTTTGGACGACAGAAAAGCTCTGAACGTCCCCGTGAGGCCCACGGCTCGGGCCTGTTGGAAACACTGGAAGTCTGCTCCTCGGATTCCCCTCATGTTCCCAGACTGAGGAGAGTTCAACGCGATCAGGTGCAACTGAGGAGGAGAAGGAGGTGTCAGACAGGAGGAGAGGGGGAGAGAGGGAGAGGGGGAGAGGAGGAGGACAGGAGAGGGGGAGAGGAGAGGAGGAGGAGAGGGGGAGAGGAGCAGAGGGGGAGAGGAGAGGAGCAGAGGAGGAGAGGGGGAGAGGAGGGGAGGAGGAGAGGAGGAGAGGAGGAGGAGAGGGGGAGAGGAGCAGAGGAGAGGAGAAGAGGAGGAGAGGGGGAGAGGAGGGGAGGAGGAGAGGGGGAGAGGAGAGTTCAACGCGATCAGGTGCAACTGAGGAGGAGAAGGAGGTGTCAGACAGGAGGAGGGGAGGAGAGAGGGAGAGGGGGAGAGGGGGAGAGGAGAGGAGAGGAGGAGAGGAGAGGAGCAGAGGAGGAGAGGAGAGGAGAGGAGGAGAGGAGCAGAGGAGGAGAGGAGAGGGGGAGAGGAGAGTTCAACGCGATCAGGTGCAACTGAGGAGGAGAAGGAGGTGTCAGACAGGAGGAGAGGAGGAGAGAGGGAGAGGGGGAGAGGAGAGGAGAGGAGAGGAGGAGAGGAGAGGAGCAGAGGAGGAGAGGAGAGGAGAGGAGCAGAGGAGGAGAGGAGAGAGGGAGAGGAGAGTTCAACGCGATCAGGTGCAACTGAGGAGGAGAAGGAGGTGTCAGACAGGAGGAAAGGAGGAGAGGGGGAGAGAGGGAGAGAGGGAGAGGGGGAGAGGAGGAGAGGGGGAGAGGGAGGTGTCAGGCAGGAGGAGAGTGGGAGAGGGGGAGAGGAGAGGAGGAGGAGAGGTGAGGAGGAGAGGAGGAGAGGTGAGGAGCAGAGGAGAGGAGGAGAGGGAGAGAGGGAGAGGGGGAGAGGAGCAGAGGAGGAGAGGGAGGTGTCAGGCAGGAGGAGAGTGGGAGAGGGGGAGAGGTGAGGAGGAGGAGAGGTGAGGAGGAGAGGAGGAGAGGTGAGGAGCAGAGGAGGAGAGGAGGAGAGGGGGAGAGGAGCAGAGGTGAGGAGCAGAGGAGGAGAGGAGAGGAGCAGAGGAGGAGAGGAGGAGAGGGGGAGAGGAGGAGAGAAGAGGAGGAGAGGTGAGGAGCAGAGGAGGAGAGGAGGAGAGGGGGAGAGGAGCAGAGGTGAGGAGCAGAGGAGGAGAGGAGAGGAGCAGAGGAGGAGAGGAGGAGAGGGGGAGAGGAGCAGAGGTGAGGAGAAGAGGGGGAGAGGAGAGGAGAAAAGGAGAAGAGGCGCAGAGAAGAGGAGAAGAGGAGCAGCTGAAAGAGTTAGAGGAGCAGAGGATGACTCACCCCAGTAGCTCCAGTGTCCAGATGTGGGTTCGGGTGTGGGTTCGGGTGGGGTCTCCTCTGGGTGGTCACTGCTGGATAAGGATACTGGCTCTCCGTCCTGTCGGGGGTGTGGCTGCCGTCCGTGCGTCCGCCCTGAGTGAGCCTGGTGTCGGGGAAGCGCGGGTCGTAGCGCGGGGGGAACGCAGGCTCCACCGGGGGCCTGTACACGGGGGGCTCGACGGGCCGGAGGACGCTCTCGGAGTAATGCCCCGCCCCGTTGTTCTGGCTCTGGTCCTGGCTGTGGTCCCGGGTCTGGTCCGGGTTGTGGACGGGGGACTGGGGGTAGATCACCACGGGAGGGGGGTGCACCTCGGCGACCTCGTTCTCCAGATCTCTGAAGAAGGGATTATAGTCGCCGAGCTGGAAACAAATAAAATTAAAATTAAAATCAGACTAGCTGCTTATCTACTTAAATTTATGTTATTGATTTAAGCACTGACAGATACCACCAATTTCAAACTATTTACTATTTTTTCCGCGCTTTGGACCCTGCGGCTTATACAACAGTGCGGCTAATTCATAGATTTTAACTGGCTAACGTCCACCGGGGGGCGCTCTCCAGCAGTAAACGCAAAAGTGAGAAAGATGCGATTAAAAAAAAAATCACTAGTTTTGATTTTGAACTGTCATTTTCCACATCGCGCCACAGCCTCAACGTGGAAAACACACGAAGAAATGTAAATGATGCAGCTTTTAAAATGAAGACAATGGATCTGCGCAGCAAAGAAGGAAATAGAGCCACTGCGCGTAAGTTTGACCGTTAAAGAAGGAAATAGAGCCACTGTGCGTAAGTTTGACCGTTAAAGAAGGAAATAGAGCCACTGCACGAAAACTTGGCGTTAATGAATCGATGGTGCGACGTTGGAGGC
The DNA here is from genome assembly GCF_009829125.3 of Periophthalmus magnuspinnatus. NCBI lineage: Eukaryota > Metazoa > Chordata > Actinopteri > Gobiiformes > Gobiidae > Periophthalmus > Periophthalmus magnuspinnatus. Next base: position 3,413,156 of record NC_047146.1, read on the forward strand.
GGCAGCCGGAAGAACTTAGTCGAAGTAAAAACACGACAAAATCTTTCAGAGGAAATAAAAGCAGATGATGCCGTTTTATTTCATGTGTGTTCATCTCGTGTCTTAAGTTAAAACTCAAAAAATCGTCCGTGTGTCGTCTTTCTGTGTAAATATCTCTATTTGTAACACAAGGTTTATTTTCAAGTGCGACTTATATATGTACAAATGTATTTTCTTTTATAATTTAGCTGGTGCGGCTTATATTCAGGTGCGCTCTATAGCCTGGAATTTACGGTAGGTCTTAATTTAAAGCCACAGTGTGTAACTTTTTAAACCCAAAATAGACGAAAAAAGAAAGTTTTATCAATTTGGTTGTGTTTATTGCGCTGAAAAACATGTGTCCTTTTGCTGTGAGGGAACCTGTTGTTCCTTTGGCTAGAATATTCCACATTATTGCACAAAACATATCTCCATGGAGAATATTCCGAAGGATGGCTTTAACTTTCCGTTTCATCTAATGCCGTGATTTAAACCAAACTATTTTTATTTTATTTTATGGAACATGTAACTGTAGTTTTTCTGGTTCCAGCATGAGCTTTTCTCCATGGAGATATTATCGCTTTGCAGGTAATGTTCCACAGTTTAAACTTATTGACTCCCATGTAAACGAGCAGATAACACCACCAGACCAAGCTTCAGGCCGGATCTGTGGAGAGGCAAGCACCGCTCACAGTAAGAATGCACGTTTCTCAAGATGTGGACAACACATTTTTGCGTTTTCTCGGCCACAATACTATTATTTTTTGCTCTCCAAGGTCCTGGTGTCACATGTGAGGACATTACACTGCCCCCTACAGGTGACAGAGGAGTATTACACTTTACAGTTTAGATTCAAGATGGACTTAGTTAAAGCCACACGTTAAAGGCACTTCCAAGACGCTCCGTTTGTTTTTTTCTCAGGGAAAATGTTGCCGCGTTTAGCCTCTTAAATAGTAAATCGTTTTTGCAAATTATTCTTCCGACGTGACTTTATTGTGTTTTATCTAAATTATTAAAACGTAGAACGAATTTCCTCATACGTGGACATCGTTTTTCTCATAAAGTAGAAAGATAATTGTTTGTTTTTACTCTCATCAGGTCCAATCAGCTCAAATAACAAAGAGAAATGAACAAAACCGTGAAAGAGCTCGCGTCTTAAAAGGTTAAATAATAAAATAATCCAACGCCTGGAGCTGACAATAAATCTTGAATTTATTCCTGGGGTTTTAAGTCACAACTTTCCAACGATATTTAATCCAGACGAGGGAAAGGTTGAGCGTTTGCGAATTTACGACAAAACGCCTTTACACGAACAAGGTGAACTGGACAGTGTCTTGCTCAAGGACACGTCATCACTGTGGTTTTTCAGGCTTTAGGGATTCAGTCACCAGCCTTTCGTTTTTCCAAATCCTTAATCCTGAAGAGCAGAGATGGTTTGGTTTCCGCCTCCACCGTCACTGTCTTCATAAGAGGATTATTTATGGCCAATCATAAAGTGGATTTGATCAATAGATTTTATGTTAACGTTAAATTAAAGTCGTGGGACAGACTCTGTGTCCGCCGCAGAGGGCAGTGCATCACTTTAACACGTTTCAATCGCTTTGGTCAGCAATATCTGCAGCAGGGATATCAATAACACTTTATATACGGCGTTTATGAGCGCGGCAACAGAAAGTGGACAGAATGTGAACGCTTTTATCAACAGTTTTGGAGTTTTTTGCAACGCACCAGGACTTGCCGGATGCCCTCCCGCACTCGCAGGTACAGGTCCGCTCTGTCCAGGATGTAGATGAGACTTCCTTCGGGCTGACGGCGTGCAGTGGCCATCATCGTGTCGAATGAGTTCAGAACTGTCACCTGGAACAGAGAGGGTTAGACGACCTTTAGGTGACCTTTAGATGACCTTTAGACGACGTACACATAACCTTTACTTGACCTTCTCTGATGGGACATTCCAGAGTGATACATTTTTCTTTCATGTTACTTTAGTCGGGCAGTGTACAGTGACATGAAGCATAAAACAGAGATGTTTGCTCCAGACTGAAGTTTAACGGCTCATTTCCTTCTGTCGTCTTCACACTTTTATCTGTTCAGCTCCAAACCTCTGGACTCTCAACGTGTCAAAGGACTAAGACTTAATGTCAGGAGCTCAGTTACCGGAGGAGCTCAGCGTAGAGCTGCTGCTCTCTGAAGGAGAGCTGTTCTGGGGACTACAAAGAGGAGACTTACCCCAGAGGAGTGTCCAGGGGAGCCAGGTGGACCGGGGGGACCGGGTGGGCCAGGGATGGTCAGGGCTGGAGGAGAAACAGCGACAAAACGTTTAACTTTAAACATTGAACACAGATCAGAATATAAACAGGACTCACGGGGGTATCCTCCATGAACTGTGGACCCTGGGTTTCCTGGGGGCCCGGGAGGACCAGGGGACCCAGGACGACCATCATACCCAACACCAGGAGGTCCAGGAGGGCCTTGAGGTCCAGGAGGCCCAACCACCGAGTCTCCCTTTGGACCCTGAGAGAGAACAGGGATTTAGTCTGGGTTTGGTCCTGGTTTGGTCCTGGTTCAGTCCTGGTTCAGTCCCAGTCCAGTCCCAGTCCAGACCCGGTTCAGTCCCGGTCCAGTCTTGGTCCAGTCCCGGTCCCTCATACTCACAGCTGGTCCAGGTTGTCCAGGACTTCCCTGTGGTCCCTGTAGGATGTAGTTTGGATCGTATGACCCTCCAGGCTCTCCCTTCTCTCCCTTCGGTCCAGTGTCTCCGTGCTCCCCCTTCAGGTCATTCTGGTATTACAACACGAACACATCAGGTCAGGACAAGGTAATAAACAAAAAAAACCTTGATATTTATTACTGTCTCACTGATATAAATAAAAATCAGAAGCAGTTTCCATCAGGACTCACCAGATATGAGAACACGTCAAAGTTTCCAGTTCCTGCAGAAAATAAAGTACAGTGAGTTTTTGGTCGTGTTTAAAGCTCGACTGTGTCACATTTACACGACCAGTCAAAGGTTTGGATGTTTTTTTCAATGTTTTTTTCTTTATCTTTATGACTTTCTACATTTTAGATACAAACAGAAGAAATCAAACGGCAATCACGCGGCAAAGAAAAACATGGGGAAAAAAAAACTAAATCAAGTTTGGATCTTTAGTTTGCTCCGTCCCACATGTGTTTACTCAGAGTTTTGACGCCTTCAGTGAGAATCTACAACGTCAATAATCATGAAAATCAGAAACGTAAATGAAAAAGTGCGTCCAAACCTTCGCCCGGTCGTGTTTTTGTGTGTGCTCCGTGTCAAACCTGATGCTCCTGGAGGTCCTCGCTCACCCTGGTCTCCTTTTTCCCCTTTCTGACCTGGAAGTTTGAGATATTATTCATTTTATTAATCGTATTTTGCTCCTTTTTTAATCCCATAATGAGGGTACAATTCGGTAGCTCCATATTTTCACATTTCTATATTAGTTTTCGTTGATACTACAGTTTTAGCAGCGTTGAATCGTGCTAAACGTTAGAATTATGAAGTGAAATCTCAAGTGAAAAGTTAGCTCGAGCCGCCGCCGTCCGCATATGCGCTACAGCTGAACCACTGAGCCACAGAGCAGTTACTTTGGCTTATTTTTAAATCCTTTTCACCATCTTCTCCGCCCTTCTGTCTCTTATGAGGAGCCGTCTCGTCATAAACCACCATGTTTTTTTTTGTCATTTTAAATCAGGGGAGTCGACAGAGGGGGGGCAAAGGGGTCTGTTGTCCCGGGGCCCCAGGGTTTTAGGGGTCCCAGAATTAGACCTTCATCATATTAATTCATACTAAAGGGGGGGCCCATGTGAGGCTTCTTGCCCCAGGCCCCTACATTTCTGTTGACGGGCCTGTTTTACCGTGTTTTCTGCACCTAAAACCTTTGATTTTCTCAAAAACCCACAGCGCGCCTTATAATCCGATGCGCCTTATATATGGATCAATATTGGTCGATCGTGACACCCGTAGTCGGGAGGCGTCACTGAAGTAATAGCGGTAATATATTGACTTATCTGTTTTGTTGACATTTTATTGACTTATCTGTTTTGTTGACATTTTATTGACTTATCTGTTTTGTTGACGTTCCCTTTAGCTCTATTTCGTGGATGCGTAACACGACCCCAGATACTACAGTACTTTATATTCTACGCGCCTTATACTGCGTTGCGCCCTATATATTTTTAAATAGGCCACTCATTGAAGTTGCGCCTTATATTCCGATGCGTCTTATAGTGCGGAAAATACGGTAAATGATTGTTTGTACCTCCATAACTCCGGGCGTTGTCTTCAAACCGCTGTAAAGAGAAAGAACAGTCAGTAACAGGACTATAGTATTTGTACAAATTACTGCACAGTTACTGCATTTACGGCTGAATTTATGGCAAAAAGTACCTCAAAAACGCCTCTTTTTGATTTTATTTCTATTTCTATATCAGGGCTGTCCAAACTTTTCTCACCGAGGGCCATGTACTGAAACATATTTGAAGCGTAGGGCCACAGACGAGGGTCGATACGGCGAGTCAAACGGTGCATTTGACACAGGTTTGAGACTTTGTACTGTTAATAAAAACTTGGAGGATTATTTTTAGGTCTGTGTCACAATGCAGTGCGATAATATTCAGGTTATAGCTTCAGTTTGGAGTAAAACATTTTTCCTGATCAATTGGGCCAGTTTAGGAGGAGGCGTGACGGCCAACAAAAATTGGTCTGAGGGTCGCATTTGGCCCCGGGGCCGTAGTTTGGACAGCCCTGTTCTATTTGAATTACCCTAGACACAAGACAGACTTTAATCATTTACAAAAAAGTCACATTTCTTAAACCAAAGCAGCAGTGGAATGTAACGAAGTCAAAGTGGAAATTTTAAGTAACTGTACTTCAGTTAAATACATTTTGCAGTGGATACTTTTTACTTTTACTTCAGTACATTTGAGAGCAGTATCTGTACTTTCGACTCCACTACATTTTTGAACAGAACTGAAAAGTAAAAGTACTTTTTATTATAGTTTGAGAGCTGCTGAAAAGGCTGAGGGTTTATTTTTTAACTCGTTCATAATTTTGAGCAAAACAAAAATACACAAAAATACACAAATAAACAATATAAATGTTTCTGTTGGACAAACTTCAGCACAAATCTGTCTCAAAATCACTACATCTCAATCATTTTACTTTTACTTAAGCCGATTTTTTCATGTGATACTTTTACTTGAGTATTTTTGAGTATCTTAACTTTTACTTCTTCCATCCCTCGCTCCAAACTCCCCGTCTGCCCCAAACCATTTCCCTGACGGAGAATCGTCCTCTCCATTAAAAACACCCGAGCTCATCACCGACCGATCCATAATAATCTCGATTTGAATCACGCTGCTCGAGTCAGCGGCATTACTTTACATTTGTGACAGAGGCTGGACTCACGTTGAAGCGGTCGTAGGGGTGAGAGGGTCCGGGGGGTCCGGGGGGTCCAGGGGGGCCTGGGGGTCCCTGGAAAAAACAGAGAGACTCATTAGAAAAACAAGTGTCATTAAACGAGCCTGTACCTGATGTGTTTTGAGCACAGATTTAGTAAAAAAAACAACAACAGTTTTTCGGGTCAAAAGGGGGTCCACTTTGTGCTGCCTGTGTCTAATTTTAAGTGTTTTTATCCTCCGTAAACCAGGAAGTTGTGTTGTTAGCATGCTAGTTGTTATATGCACGATGGCAAAACTCGCATCCGGTCTCTCAAAATGGTAAAATTTGCTTAAATAAACTCATGGCGCTGAATAATTAAGATGCTCTGAGTGCGTTGGGAATAAGTTTGTTCAGTTTTTCAGGTTTCTACTAAATGTAACTAAATATAATGTAAAATAAATGTAACTACTTTTTAATCGTCAGTTAATCGTTTCTATATTTATTACTTATTCAAATTACAGATATTACATATGGATTTACAAAGATATGGAAAAAATGGCTGTGTAACTGTATCTCCTGATAAAGTGATATTTTAAGACAGTCAGACCTTTTAATTTACCTTGTTGCGGGCCACATAAAATGACACAGCGGGCCGCATTTGGCCCACGGGCCGTGAGTTTGACATGTGTCTAACATCATAAAAAATTTACAGACGGTACCTGAGTTTTACTGCTACAATTTTGATTTACCTTTTTATTTAAATCATGTTAGAATAATATGTTTTATGGTATTGTATAGTGTTTTTATTTTTATTTTTTTTTTATTATTTTCGTCAGGTGGGAACTGTTGCTGTTCTGTTTGGTTTCGCTCCACCACTTGATAGAGACGCACGCCTGGTTTACTAGCAGAAGTGTGGCATATTAAAGTTAAAATTAAGTTATTCAAATTGTATTAAAGGTCATTCAAACTCCTAAATTTGTGTTTGTAATTTTCATGTTTTTTATTTTCTGTCTTTTATTACATCTTTTTAATTGTAATATATGTAAATTATTATAGTTTGACGGCGGCGTTGTTGGCGTCAGCGACCAAGTTTGCACATTAAAATTTAACGATTTATCAAGCTCTCAGTAAAAGAACTCTTTATTGACACGAGGAGGTGAGCAGCTCTTGAGGTCAAAATAAACCCGCTCTGTTCTGTCTCCATGGATCTATTTGTTTTAAGCTTTACTTTCACTTTCAAAACTCCGCTCTGGTCTCTGAGAGTTGTCAAAAGTGCTTATAAACTCATCAACGTGAATAATTAGGATGCTCTGAAAGCGTAAAGTCAGTGAGGAATAACTTTGGATCACTGCAAACTGTTAAAAATGTACGACGGAGTATAAGGGTTAGTTAAATAAAATTAATTATGCGGGCGCTACGAGAAAAAAGTCGTAGCATTTCAACATTAAAGTCGTCATTTTACAAGAATAAAATGACGATTTTAATGAAAATATATCCGAATAAAATGCTCCAAAAACTCTCCATAACGCAGAACGTACTAGTCTACTCATCTCATTCATGCACAGCAGCCGATATTCTCCTAAAATTACGACTTTACTCTAAAAAAATTACGACTTTATTCTCCTAAAATTACGACTTTATTCTCCTAAAATTATGACTTTATTCTCAAAAAATTACGACTTTATTCTAAAAAAATTACAACTTTATTCTAAAAAAATTACGACTTTATTCTCAAAAAATTACGACTGTATTCTCAAAAAAATTACGACTTTATTCTCCAAAAATTACAACTAAAAATTATGACTTTATTCTCCTAAAATTGCGACTTTATTCTCCTAAAATTACGACTTTATTCTCAAAAAATTATGACTTTATTCTCCTAAAATTACGACTTTATTCTCCTAAAATTATGACTTTATTCTCAAAAAATTACGACTGTATTCTAAAAAAATTACAACTTTATTCTAAAAAAATTACGACTTTATTCTCCTAAAATTACGACTTTATTCTCAAAAAATTATGACTTTATTCTCCTAAAATTACGACTTTATTCTCCTAAAATTATGACTTTATTCTCAAAAAATTACGACTTTATTCTAAAAAAATTACAACTTTATTCTAAAAATATTACGACTTTATTCTCAAAAAATTACGACTGTATCCTCAAAAAAATTACGACTTTATTCTCAAAAAATTACAACTAAAAATTATGACTTTATTCTCCTAAAATTACGACTTTATTCTCCTAAAATTACGACTTTATTCTCCTAAAATTACGACTTTATTCTCCTAAAATTACGACTTTATTCTAAAAAAATTACGACTTTATTCTCAAAAAATTACGACTTTATTTTCAAAAAATTACGACTTTATTTTTAAAAAATTACGACTTTATTCTCAAAAAAATACGACTTTATTCTCGTAGAACTATGACTTTAATGTCGAAATGCTACAATTTTATTCTCGTAGCACCTACATAATTTACTTTATTTAACTGACCCTTATACTCCATCGTAAAAATGAACTAGTTCTGTTTTTTATGTTTTTAAGACGGTCAAATTCAGGTACATGGCTTTAATTCTGCATGACTTACTATGATGGTACTTACAGGATATCCAAACCCAGACCCGGATCCTGTCCCGGGTTCTCCCTTCTCTCCTTTGTACCCGTTCACACCAGGACGACCCTACAACACAAATATTGCTAAAATCATAGATGAAAAATAATGAAATGAGTAGGAAAAAAGACAATAAAACATGGACAATAACGGCAAAAATCTAAATGATCACAAATGCAAAAAAACGTAACAAAAAGTGTTGCGTTTAAAGACTCACAGGTCGACCTGGCATCCCGATTTCTCCTTTAACTCCCTGAGGACCTTGAGGACCCTGAACGCATCACAAAAAAAAACATGTGGATATTAAATTAAACATGGTGTAAATAATAAAGACGATACCAGATTTGTAAACATTGACTTACAGGAGGCCCAATGAGTCCGATGGCTCCTCTGTCACCCTGGTATTTAAGAAAGAAAATTAAAGATATGTGGCATTATGATGACAAAGAGCGAAAATAAAAGTGGTAATAAATTTGAAATAATTTGCAAAAATAACTAAGAACTTGGGTCAAATAAGGCACAAAGACTAAAAGTCAAATAAAATAAAAATACTGTACATTTAAGATATATCTAGGCTCTATATAAAAGGTGGTGGGGTAAGGAGAAACGGTGCAAAATTAAAATAAAAAAAATAACGAGAATCCGTAGAAGTGGGTTAAAACTGCAGAACGCACAGCTCCTAGTTCTTTAATGCGCTGTTACCACGGCTACAAACTGAAACGCCCGTCCGCGGTCTATAAACGTCTCACCTATCAGTTATTTCAGTGTGTTCCATGAAGCTCGTCCCTACATTCTACTCACGGCACTTGAGCGTTTGTTTAACTGTTGCTATGGCGATGTCACGGCGACGGACGCAAACCGGTGATTTAAGCCGCGTCCGAACGTCCACCCTCGCCCCTAACCCCTCACTAACTCCATAACCCCGACGCTTCAGCGGACATCGCCTCATTCACAGAGAGCTCACTACAGTCAGGTCATGTGACTCTGGGTCTGCGTGAAGAAAAGTCTAAAGGATAAACTCATAAAACTTGATTTCTGCCGTAAGAAATTATCAGATTTTTTATTTATTTATTTTATTATTTATTTTATTATTATTTTTTATTTATGTATTTATTTTATTATTTTTTTATGTATTTTATTATTATTTATTTTTTATTATTATAAGTCTGTTGTCTTCTTCATGTAATTAATTTGTATTTTGATTTTATTATTATTATTATTATTATTGTTATTATTATTATTATTATTATTTATTTTATTTTATTCTTTTTTTTACTTTACCTATTAAAAACTTGAATAAAAAGATCATAAAAAAAAAAGAAGATCAGATTCAACTGGCAAAAGTGTTTACGGACTAATAACCACACAAAACTCACAAAACTCAGTGAATTCATCAGCTTTTTGTCTGAGATCACTCTGTTATAAGAGAAACAAACTGGCCTCAAATTGAACTTTAACGTAACTTGTTTTTCCGACAGTTCTTATTATACAATCAACTTTTTTTTTTTTTTTACTTTCTTTTTTGATAGAAATCATCCAAACAAACCCGTGGCCCAATTTTCACCCCACCGCTAAAAATGACCCCTAAATATCCCCCTAAGCAGAGAGAAGTGCGGACATTAGGTCAGAGCCGGTGTGATTGAACTGTTCCCAGACGACGTGTGCGTTGTACAGTATTAACGTCTCGCAGTTGACCTTTCGAACTCTCACTGACCGCTGATCTAACTCTGACGAAAGCGTGAGTTGTTGTACAGTTGCGTGGCGCGTGATGTAAATGTAAAATCACTTTTGTCTCTATTTTTCAAATCTGCTCCGTTCTCCTTCGGACTGACCTTCTGTCCCGTGAGGCCCTCCAGTCTGAGGAGGTTTCCGTCGGGGCCCACCACCAGCCCAGGCTCCCCCTTGTCCCCCTGGGACAGAGCGAGACAAAGGCTGTGACATTCACGCTAAAACCAAAACACTTAAAAAAAAAACAGACAGAGGCTTTAACAAGAGAGTCATTTTATCTGTATTATCTGTGTTGTTTTAATTTGTTTATGACGTTCCTGCTTTAGGCATTAGGTTTTCACTGTTTTTATCGTTATTATTCAGACGATCCAGCTCAACCAATCAGTGACCACCCCTTCTCACTCCTCAACCAATCACAATTCAGCAGCCACCAGCGGGACGTTTTAGCAGTACTCAGTGTTGTGTTCGGGACAGTCTTTAAAAACTTTAAATGTTTTTCTTTTACTTCATCTACGATTGTTCACGTGTCCTGGAGAACATAAGTTAATCTCATTATTATAAGTATTTGTAGTTGCTGTAACTTGGACCTTTGCATTTTCACTGCTCTCTGCTGCCGTCTGTGGTGCGTTCAAGGACAACTGGAATTTTGTACTTTAGACGAGAAAGTGCCATCCTCTCACTTTTAGTTCATTATTGCTTTGTATTATCACCTGTAGCTTATTTCTAATGTTTTTTGTATTCTACATTGTGTATTTACATGTTTGTTATGTTTATTAATACCATATATCTGATATTTCATTTGTTGTATCATTCATCACATTCATAGTATTTATTTTCTGCCTTTTAGAAACATGAACATGAACATGAACCGTAAACACAACTTCAGTAACATTTCGCCATCACCATTGTAAAGTCTTGAGCAAACATAAACTTTTAAATTGGGATAATCTAGTAAAATTTCAGGATGCTGACTTGCTCTTCAAAATCCTTCATGGCCTTGCTCCTCCTCCGCTCTCTACATTTTTTACACAGAGTGGCACAAACACCGGAGCTGCTGCCTCAAACAATCTAGTTCTGTCTCTGAGAAAAAGCTCATTTATCCAATCTGCTTTCTCAGTTGGAGCGGTCCAGTTTTGGAACACTGTCCCGCCTCACATCAGAAGTGTGGAGTCACTCAGGACTTTTAAAATCATGGTAAAAAAAAAGGTTATTTCTGAATCAAGCCTGTGATCATCAAATGTGAAACTGTGCTGCTGCCGCCTCATCTGTTCTGTGTTATGTCTGTAGATTTTGTCTGTCTTTGTCTTAAAAAAATAAATAAATAAAAGAGTGGTAGAGTGTGGACTGGCCGAGACTGTGGATATTAAACTAGTCCTAAATACAGTCTTTTCCTGAGGACACAAGTTTGGGTTTCTTTCCAAACACCTCATTTACAGCGGCTTTAACATCCACACTAAACCTAAACGCAAACCAAGTCGATTCAAAAACACGGAGAAACTTTTACCTTCAGCCCGTATCCAGGTAAACCAGGGTCTCCACGCTCGCCTTTAGGTCCAACTGGGCCCTAAACGCAACAGGAAATACTCACGTTAAATATAAAATAACCAAATAGGTGCAAACGGAAGGTTAAGACGTGCTCAAGTGTGTCCAGTAATTCAGCACAAGCACAAAAAAACCACACCTTTAACGACTTTAATTACTAATAAAAACATGTATCGTGCATGTGACCAGGGGAGTCGACAGAGGGGACAAAGGGGTCTGTTGTCCCGGGTCCTAGGGTCTCAGGGGCCCAGATTTGGACCTTGTTAATATTTATTTATATTCGAGGGGGGGCCCATGTGAGGCGTCTTGCCCCGGAACCCCCCAAATTTCTGTTGACGCACCTGCACATACCCACAGTTTTAACAGAAATAGATGAAAATGTGATTGAAAAACGATTAGAAAATGTGTGTAAATTGGACTAGGAAATGCGCCGAGTGGTAAAAACTGCTTTATTTATACCGCAGACTAGTTTTAAAGGGAGTTTTTGTGACGTAGAATTGTCTAAATAATTCTGAGGGTTTTACTAAAGTGTGTGTGTTACGTTATGATTGTCGTGTAAATGAAAAACACTCAAAATAATACTCAAAATAATCAAATACTCACAGGGAATCCAGCCTGACCGGGCAGACCAGGTCCTCCCTGTGCAAATAAGAACATAAAGAGTTAATAAACTATGATATTTATATGATGTTTTAATTATTTATGTGGTTATATATTTAACCACGAACGTCACTGAGAGTTCTGCCCCAGAGGTGAACCTGTGCGTGTTTTTAGTGGAAACAAACCTACGCAGACACAGGGAGAACATGCAAACTCCACATAGAAAGACCAGGGACGCTCAAAAAGAGAATGACAAATGTCCACATGAACTAAAACCTCAAGCTCGATACAGAGTTTGAATCACACTGATAATTAAAGACTCTCACAACAATGATACTGATACTTGTTTAAATGAGGATCTAGTTTAAATATCAGTTTTAGTTCATTCATCCTTCAATTTACTTTCATCTAGTATCACATATGTTCTTTTTTAAACTTATATTTTATTGATTTTAAACAGAACAATGAACAATCTGTCAGCTCTCATTTAAATACAATTTCTATTTTTCCCAGTGTTTTTATTTATTTATTCATGTATTTTTATTTTTTTTATGTATTTATTTATTTACTTTATTCATTTATTTTTTATTTATATAATTTTATTTTTTATTTTTTTTAACTTATATTTTATTGTTTTTAAAAGACATAACAGAACGATGAACAATCTGTCAGCTCACATTTAAAAACAATTTTCATTTTTCCCAGTGTTTGTATTTATTTATTTACTTGTTTATTCATTTATTTTTATTTATATAATTATTTTTTTACTTATATTTTATTGTTTTTATTATTTATTTATTTATTTATTTTTATTTTTTTATGTATTTATTTATGTACTTAGTTATTTATTTTTTATTTATATAATTTTTTTTATTTTTATATATTTTTTAACTTATATTTTATTGTTTTTAAAAGACATAACAATAGAACAATGAACAATCTGTCAGCTCTCATTTAAAAACAATTCCCATTTTTACCAGTGTTTTTATTTATTTATTTATGTATTTTATTTTTTTTTATGGATTTATTTATTTATATAATTTTATTTTATTTATTTTGTTTTTACTTATATTTTATTGTTTTTAAAAGACATAACATTGAACATTTGGTCAGCTCTCATTTAAACAGAACTTAGATTATGTGTAAATCTCCCCATAAAGTGAATTTCTTCCACGTTGTCCTTCCAGTTGTCGAGCGTAGGGGGCGTCTTCTTTATGCTAGTTGCGTGTTATGGCTTTTTTTTGATGCTGCCAATAATATCTTGATTAAATAATACTCCTTTTTTTGGATGTATGCATCAGTGGTTTGCCCGAAATACATCGTTATTCATGTTTTTGGTCGTGTGTACGCAAATATTTTCAAGTTCAAGTGCGTCACATAAAAATCAACTATAAACAAATATATAAATAACACGAAACATAAGAAAAGAACAATAAAACACAACACATCCTGTACAGCGGGTGTTAAATACCAGGGAGAAGAGGAGGGTTTTCAGTCTAGTCTTAAGCTGCGTTAAAGCCTGAGAGGATCTGACAGGCAGAGGGCGCTGTTTCATAGTCTGGGCCACAGAAAAGGCTCTGACACACATTTAAACACAATCTATATCTTTTTTTTTAACTGCGCCTGATACGAAATGTTGTTTTTTGTTTGTCCGAGTGTCTTTTCTTCTTCTTCTCTCACGGTTGAAGGGTCATATGACGTTTTAAACCAGATAAAGAGATTCGTGAAGAAGAGTGACTCACCTGAGCTCCAACTCTGCCAGCGCCGTGGTCCAACTGAGGACGACAGAAGGTCACACAGTATTTATCACGCTCTGTACAAATATATCTGCGTTTTATATCTGACGACGCCTCGCTGTCACTCAAACCAAACTGTGGAACGACGTTTTAATGACACGTTTTGTCTGAAAATTGCTGTGACAGACAGTTTGTCAGTTCTTATTTAGTGAGATTTTCTTGGTTATGCAGCAGGTTTAATAGAAGGTGCAGGTCATGATCCTATTATTCAATCCATTTAATCAAGTATTTATTTAAGTATTTATTTATTTATTTACTCATTTATTTATTTGATTTATTTATTCAAGTATTTATCGAAGTATTTATTTATTTATTTATTTACTCATTTATTTATTTTATTTATTCATTTATTCAAGTATTTATTTAAGTTTTTATTTATTTAAGTTTTTATTTATCAAAGTATTTATTTATTTATTTACTCATTTATTTATTTTATTTATTCATTCATTAATTTATTCAAGTATTTATTTATTTAAGTATTTAAGTATTTAGTTATTTATTTATTTACTCATTTATTTATTTTATTTATTTATTTATTTATTCATTTATTCAAGTATTTATTTAAGTTTTTATTTATTTATTTATTTATTATTTAGTGAGATTTTCTTGGTTAAGCAGGTTTAATAGGAGGTCCATGTATTTAAATTGTATTGTCTGAACCTCTGCACATTTATTTATCTTTATTTATACAAATGAAAGAACTCAAACTCTCTTTTTCACGAGCGCCCTGTGAAAATACAAACAAACACACCCAAAACATTATTTAAAACCTTAAAAACTGGAGCAGGTGTTTTTATTTAAGTGCATTAGAGGCGCCAAAGTGTCCAGATTTATATATTTATTCAATTTTTGAGAAGCAAAATGATCAAAAGCTTTTTTCCCATTTCAGTTCTAGCGCCCCCCGGTGTTTAGACGTAGAAAATGATGAGATCTTGTATTAAAAGTTCTCATATCTCAAACACATATTTTATACAGTGTTGTTCTTTTAGGACAGATCACGACGGACAAATTACTTTTTCATGTGATGAGTTTAAATAGTTCACCTGTTATGAAACGACCAGCTGATTGATTGATTGATTGATTGATTGGTTGATTGATGGATTGATTGATTGATTGATTATGCTCCTTACACTGTCTGGGCTCGTGTAGATGATCTGTCCTGGAGGTCCGGGGGGTCCTGGGGGTCCTGGAAGTCCAGTCCCATCTTGGCCTGGAGTTCCCTGAAGCAGCAGATGGAGAGCACTGGGTTAGACCATCACAGACGCGAAGTTTACAACAAAAAAACAAACAAAAAGGATTATTATATATTATTATATTATAAAGACAAAAACTATAACTCACTCTGTCTCCTTTGTCTCCTCGTTCTCCTTTAATGCCCTGTCAGAGCAACGACACAAACGTCACGTAAAAATACTCAAGTCAACGGTCAAAGTTTGGATTCGCCTTCTAATTTAATGTTTTTTATTTTTCTATTTTTTTTATTTTTTGTGTGGATGTATGAAATTATATAGCAAAGAAAAATAAAAAAAATACTGTTTTTTTTTAAAATATTATATATTCCAATCCTCAAAGTAGCTTTTCTTTTGCTTTGTCAAAAAATAGTTTGCAGATTTATTTTACTACATATATTTTTAGCTTCATATATTTGTGCATCTAAAATGTAGAAAGTAAAAAAACAAATAAATAAATAAAAAATAAAAAAACATGAATGAGAAGGTGTGTCCAAACTTTTGACTGGTAGTGTGCAATATTTATTTATTTATTTATTTATTTATTCAAGAATGTATTTATTTATTTAGTTATTTATTTAAGTATTTATTTATTGTATTTATTTATTTACTCATCTACTTATTTATTTATTTTATTTATTTACTCATCTACTTATTTATTTTATTTATTTATTTACTCATTTACTTATTTTATTTATTTATTTATTCATTTATTCAAGTATTTATTTAAGTTTTTTATTTATTTAAGTATTTATTTATTTACTCATTAATTTATTTATTTATTCATTTATTTATTTAATTAAGGAATTATTTACTTATTTACTTATTTATTTATTTATTTGGGATATGCTAATGACCAGACATTTCACAACATGAATATAAACAAACCGGATTAGAGCCAAAAGCCAATTTCCATCCGTCGTCCCAAGGTCAGGATTTAAGTGCCTTGCCCAAAGACACAACAGCAAAACTCTGTATAAAGACTGTTTATGTTTAACACCAGTATTTAGTCTGATCTTTACTATCATCAAATATTAAAAGTGTTTTATAATTATGTAGCGGAACACTGGATTTTTGCAGCGTTGTCATGTTGTTAACAAAATAAATAAAACCCGCCCTGTGTCTGTAATGATCCCGTGTGATTGGTCCAAAATGTTTAAAAATATCTGGAGGGCGGGGCCTATATACAGTAACTCTATTGGATATTCACTGTTTTTGAGAGAATTATCCACATTTGTTCATGCTAATCTTTAAGTACTTTCAGCTGACGACACATAATTTGACTTTTGTTTATTTAAAGTCGTGTCCAAAACTAATAAGACTTGGAAGATTATTTTTAGGTCTGAGTCACGATGCGGCGCGACGTTATTCAGGTTATAGACGTAGAATCTCTTCAGTTTGGAGTAAAAAATACGTCCTGATCAACTGGGCCAGTTTAGGAAGACGCGTGAGCCGCATTTGGCCCCGGGGCCGTAGTTTGGACAGCCCTGATATAAAGTGACAGAGAAGACGCTGAACTTTATTTTGTTTCATGTGGATAAGCCCAGGAATTACACAGATATGAAACATAAACCAGGTCAACAAATCAATAATCTGACAGTTACACAGAGAACTCCACCTGAGAACTCCACCTGAGAACTGCACCTGAGAACTCCACCTGAGAACTCCACCTGAGAACTCCACCTGAGAACTGCACCTGAGAACTGCACCTGAGAACTGCACCTGAGAACTCCACCTGAGAACTCCACCTGAGAACTCCACCTGAGAACTGCACCTGAGAACTCCACCTGAGAACTCCACCTGAGAACCCCACCTGAGAACTCCACCTGAGAACTCCACCTGAGAACTCCACCTGAGAACTGCACCTGAGAACTCCACCTGAGAACTCCACCTGAAAACTCCACCTGAGAACTCCAGCTCAGATTAAACTTTACCGATGTCGTGTAGGCCGGTTCTCACCTGAGGTCCGGGGAAACCGTCCAGACCGGGCTGTCCGTCCCTGCCCTGAGCCCCCTCTGACCCCTTGTTTCCTGGGATTCCGGGGAAGCCTGGTTTACCCTGAAAAAACACAAAATGGGGATTATACAGGTGGAACGGAGGGCCACCACTCAAAATACCAACAGTGCTCGAGTAACTGTATTGATACTTTGCGGTGACGTCATGCTGGGGGGGTTCTACATGCATATCTATGGCGAAATATTCAGCAGTTACAGGCGAGACAAGGCACACATTAGCGAGCACTGTCAGAAAATGAGGAAAAAACGATTCAAACGACACATTTTCAGCATTCGTGGTCCTGTTTAGATGTTTGATTTTCAGCAAAAAAGTGAGCGCGACAAACTGAAAAACTGTTGGCTAACGCTAGCTAGCTTGCCCCTGTAATTTTACGCATGAGAGACTTGTTTAACGGCACAAATCAGCTCACCTGTTGTAATTCTTGTTGTAATTCTTTATGGTCAGATTATGTTAAAACGAAACTCGGATTTAAGTCTAACGGAGCCTCAAACAGAGCAGTGCCTCCGGTTAGCGTCACACGCCCAGGGAATGTTGATGACCTCAGCTGCAAAGTATCAGTTAAGGCTTATTTCCCCTTTAGTTCTCTGTATTTGACCCATTTTTCAGCGTTTTCAGTGTCAGGAGCAGGAAGAACGTGCAAACTCATGTTACGTTTTCATAAAAGAGCTCATTACTCCCTCTGCTGGCGACACTATGGTACGTTTTTGTCGCTGATGCGTCGCAAATTGACTTTCTGTGGTTCTAATATATTTAGTTACTTACAGGAAGTCCAGGGAATCCAGGTGGGCCCTAAAACACAGATTTACAGAATTAGACGTTAAAATTATGAACTCAAATGTTATAATAAAACTGTAAAAGTAAAAGTCTCATCCAGCCCAGAACAAACCTGTGGTCCATCGGGTCCTCTCGGTCCAGGAAGTCCAAATCCTCCAGAGCCCTCCATATCGTCCTAAAACATGAGAGAGACCTGGTTTAGACCTGGTTCAGTCCTGGTTCAGTCCTGGTTCAGTCCTGGGTTAGTCCTGGTTTAGTCCTGGTTTAGTCCTGGTTCAGTCCTGGTTCAGTCCTGGTTTAGACCTGGTTCAGTCCTGGTTCAGTCCTGGTTTAGTCCTGGTTTAGTCCTGGTTTAGTCCTGGTTCAGTCCTGGTTTAGTCCTGGTTCAGTCCTGGTTCAGTCCTGGTTCAGTCCTGGTTTAGTCCTGGTTCAGTCCTGGTTTAGTCCTGGTTTAGTTCCATAGTTCTGTTTAATAGTCCTGGTTCGATACTAGTTTAATCCTGCTTTAGTCCTAGTTTGAAACTGGTTTTAGTCCTGGTTTTCATCCATAGTCCTGGCTCGATACTAGTCCTGGTTTAGTCCTGACCTAGTCTTGTCTCAGTCCTGGTTTAGTCCTGGTTTAGTCCTGGTTTAGTCCTGGTTTAGTCTTGTCTCAGTCCTGGTTTAGACCTGGTTTAGACCACATTCCGCCCTAGTTTTCACAGACGGTTCTTCTGAGGAGAGGACTTACAAATCCAGCTCTGGACCTGCCTGGTCCTGGTGGTCCGGGGGGGCCGGGGGGTCCCATTGGTCCCATAGGTCCTGGAAGTCCGGCCAGACCAGGCTCACCGGAGGACCCAGGCAAACCCGGCTCTCCTCTGTCGCCCTGGAAAAGAACACAGTGCATTATGGGTACAGTTATGAAGAAACACGGATCACATTTATAAAAGGGGGCGTGGCATTTCGTTGTTTCGATTATTCACGATCGTTGACCCTACGACCAAAGCCCATTGATTTGTTGACTAAAAAGGGGGCGTGGCTAAAGCTCTCAACACTATTTACACATGTATCTGACCCAAACTGCACTTACACAATTAGACCAGCAGGGGGAGCTCACGCAAAAACTACTATTTATGCAGGAAATGTACTCGGAAACAATGTATTTATATAAAGACAGTTTAAATTTGTGATTGGAAAGTTTAATCGGACTTTTTATTTCAAAATAATAATAAAAAAAAACAAAACGCAGTTGTCAGTTTGACCGTAACGAAGATGTGAGTCGCACCCCCGGACAAACTACTTAAAGTAAAAAAAAAAGTGAGACTTATAATCCAGAAAATACGGTAAATATCTTCTTGCTGTCGTCCCATAGAAAATCTTATCATCTAAATAAAACGATTAATCGACTAACGCACATTTTGATCGACTCCATTCACCGATTAATCGACTAAACGGTACGTCCTGCTTAGCTCAGGCGTTATGAAGGAGTACGTCCGACTCACCTTCGCTCCAACTCCTCCGGGACGTCCCAAATCTCCAGAGTCTCCCTGAAAAAACAAACGCACAAATAAAAATGTCGTTAATATTTTTTTGTCCATTTAGACGAAGGATTTGTGTTTGTGTCGCTCTGTTCGTATAATCTACGACGCCCGTGGATCGTTATGTTAGAATCTGCTCTAAAACAGGGGTCTCAAACTCGCGGCCCAGGGACCAATTACGGCCCGCGCGAGGATATTTTGTGGCCCGCAGGACAATGTGAAAGTTTAATGTTAGCGTGGAATTACCATGTGTCACTCGCGCCGTTTACTCCCATCGCAAGATTCAACAAATAACGCATGTTTATCAATAAAACGCACAAGAATTGGCGTATTTCCTCGAGTACTCCGCCTCCGGTTTAACTTTTTCATACGGAAACAAACTTTAGTTTTGCTTAAACACAAAATCTGGAACAACTCAAGCTTGAAATTATAAACCGAGAGAAATTAAGTTTGAAATAAAAGACACATCTGTAACAAATAAAATAAATTATGTCTCTCTGTAGTAATTAATTTGGCTGAGGTGACTATTAGCTTGTTCGCTAATGAGTGTCAGCGGAAAAGGAGGGGGCGCTCGCCGGTCTCTACTACACACCAGCGTATTAGCAAAGCATTCTGGGATTTGTAGTATTAGTGGTGTGTGTGTTATAGCTCTGACGCACATTTGGTATGATCTCACGGGCCAAATATAATTACGCCGCGGGCCAGATTTGGACCCCGGGCCTGAGTTTGACGTACGTTCTAACTTCCTTCCACGCCGACAATTTTCCTCTTCGTGAACATTTTGTGATGATTATTTTCAAATATTTCTCAGCTCCACTTGTTGGAAAATCTCATTAATTTATGGTCAATGCGCACAGACGTATTTTATGACAGTTACGCCTTTCAATTTACCTTCTCGCGGGCTGCTTAAAATGACGTGGCGGGCCGCATTTCGCCCCCGGGCCTTGAGTTTGACACATGTGCTCTATGTGTTTTTTGTTTTTTTTTTCCATTATTTTATCATTTATTCCATTGATTTTTCAGATTTTTCTTGCTAAAATGAGTAAACGACGCTGCCAAATTCTACATGTATCACTGAATAAGAAAACAAACCCAGAGAAACACAACTTCAGAGAGTAAATAAGAAAAGAAACAACATTTATAACACGATTAAAAAGTTCTGAAAAGTCCATTTTGGAGAAGCTTTGCCCTTAAGAGCTGGTCCAAGATTAAGATTAAGGTAAAGAATCTGCTGTTTTTCTGGTCCGTTCTGTTTTCTCGTGTTACCTTCTCTCCTTTGAGTCCCGGGCGTCCGATGACTCCGTCTTTCCCAGGCAGACCGGGCAGTCCCTGGACACAGATCGGGTCAGGCTCGGGTCAGTGGGGCAAATTCATATCACTCTGACTGTTTTATTTTAATTTAACCTCCCAAAAAATGACAAGTACGGCAGATAAAACTACTCTGGTCTGAGAGATATCGGTCTGGACACCAACTCCTCCGCTGCGTCTCAAGCCAGAAACAAAATAATCGTCCAATCAAATGCATTTATTTACTTGTGTGGACCAAGTGGGGCCGTGATTGGCTAATCCACCTGTCAATCAATCATGTCATTATTCCAGTTAAATATCCTCAGACACTCACAGGTTGACCGGGGGCCCCGTCTCTCCCTGGGGGTCCGAACGCTCCAGAGCTCAGAGCAGTGCCGGAGGAAGAGGAGGAGGAGGGGGGGGCCGGGGGGACCGGGAGGACCGGGGGGGCCAGGGACGCCAGGGGGCCCCTAAAGACACGACACAAGTCTCATTTAAATCAGTCAGAATGATCCAGAACAAAAGGGAAATACAGTTATGATTCAACAGGACTCACCCTGAACGTCTCCTGATCAGGGAAACCCGAGCCCTCCATGTCCACGAACGTCTGGAAACACAAAATAACGTTGGTTTCTTGAAAAATAGCCAGATGCCCTTCCTGTCCCAGCTTAATAAATTACTGAGTGGAGATTTACGCAGAAATTTAAACCAGCAGCCAAACGGTTCAAAGACAAATGATCAACCCACTGCTCTGTCGCTTTTAATGTCACACACCTGTCTTTGGCCGGGGCCGGGGGGGCCGGGGAGCCCTGGGGGGCCCCTGGGTCCGGGCTGACCCTCTCCACGGTCGCCCTGGAAACAAAGACCAATGTAAATATGAAGGAAACAAAGACACGTTTAAAGTGTGTTTGACACTGTCACAGCACAGACCTTCTCTCCTTTGAGGCCGGGGTCTCCGGGGGTCCCTGGGAATCCTCGAGGTCCTTCGGGGCCCTGGGACAAACACAGTGAGATGTGACTTTATGTAAAGTTTATATTCAAATTCAAATAAATTCATCTAAATGGATCCTACAGTTTTTCCGTCTTCACCAGGATCTCCCTGAAAACACAAACAAAACATGAACGAGTCAGATCAAGTTTACGGCAGATTATTCATAAAAAAATACATGGAATTAGAACAAAAATACATGAAATTAGAACAAAAATACATGAAATTAGAACAAAAATACATGAAATTAGAACAAACTGTGACTCTGATACTCACCGGCTCTCCGTCCTCTCCGGCTGCTCCCTCGGGTCCTGGGGCTCCCGGGGGCCCGGAGGGGCCTCTGGGGCCGGGCACAGTGGAGACCACACTCCCATCACGGTTCAGAGAGAACTCAGCCGGAGGACCAGGGGGCCCGGGGGGCCCGGGGGGACCAACGGGCCCAGGCTCACCTTTAGAGCCCTGGTACCCAAACCCGGCACTGCCCTGGAGAGAGAGAGAGAGAAAGAGAGAGAGAGAGAGGGAGAGAGGGAGAGAGAAAGAGAGAGAGAGAGAAAGAGAGGGAGAAAGAGGGAGAGAAAGGAAGAGAGAGAGAGAAGAGAAAGAGAGAGAGTGAGAGAGGGAGAGAGAGAGAGAGGGAGAGGGAGAGAAAGAGAGAAAGGAAGGGTTAAAAGTTACAAACCGTACACAGACTACAAAGGATAAACTGACCCTTTTATTTACTACAAATACAAATACAAGTACAAGTACAAGTACAAGTACAGGACTCAAGTATTTGTTTGGGTCATGTCTCTAAATGTCCATGTACATTTCAGTAAA
The DNA here is from genome assembly GCF_009829125.3 of Periophthalmus magnuspinnatus. Taxonomy (NCBI): domain Eukaryota; kingdom Metazoa; phylum Chordata; class Actinopteri; order Gobiiformes; family Gobiidae; genus Periophthalmus; species Periophthalmus magnuspinnatus. The sequence goes on from NC_047146.1 coordinate 3,435,485, forward strand.
TACCACAAATACTGCACCAGTGACAGGGGCTCAGGTCTTATTGTTGATGTGTCCTTAGGCAAGACACTTCACCATTGCCTAATATGAACATGGAGTGAGGCCCATGGTGCAGATCGGCAGCGTCGCTTCTGTCAGTCTGACCCAGGGCAGCTGTGGCTACAATAGTAACTCACATTTTAATTCTATTGTTTTTAAACAGAAAACACTGCACAGATGCTATTTATGATTTATTTATTTTATTTATTTATTATTTATTTATTTATTTATTTTAATTTATTATTTATTTATTTATGACAGTAGAAGAAGAAGTAGCAGTTTTTTTTAAATTATTTGTCTGAACTCACCTTGGTTCCCTTTTCTCCGGGCTCACCCTGAAAAACACAAAAATACAGTTTTGATTTGTAAAGTCTGATCCCAGTATTGATACTTTGCCGCTGAGGTCATCAGTGTTCCCTCTGGGTGTGATGCTAACTGTAGGCACTGCTCTGTCTGAAGCCGTCACTCCAGTTAGACTTTAATCTGAGCTTTGATTCAACACAATCTGCACGTAAAGAACTGACAGGTGACGTTAGCGAGGCTAGCTAACGTTAACCAACAGTTTTTCAGTTAGCAGTTAGCTTAGCAGTTAGCAGTTAGCCTGTGATCAGTACGAACAGTTTTGAATGCTGGTATTGATCATAGGCTCCTGGAAATATATTTCAATCGAAAAACTTATTTGGCAGTGTTTGCTAATGTCAGTGGCCTCATCACCACGGTAACAGCTGGACATTCTGCCATAGACATACATGTAAAACACCTCCAGGGAAAAAAAATTTATATTATTTTTTTTCTCAAGATAGCTCTTTATATCTCTTTTTGTAAAGTTTTATCAGATCCTGTTGATACTTTGCCGCTGAGGTCATCAATGTTCCTCTGGGTGTGATGCTAACTGTAGGCACTGCTCTGTCTGAAGCCGTCACTCCAGTTAGACTTTAATCTGAGCTTTAATTCAACACAATCTGCACAAGAAGAACTGACAGCTGAGGTGATTTGTGCCGTTCTACTTATTCGGCGGTGTTCGCTAACGCCGATAGCCGCATCACCACGGTAACAGCTGGACATTCTGCCATAGACATGCATGCAAAACGCCATGTCACCGGCTAAGTATCATTCTCGACGTTTTTTTGGGGCTCCAGTACCTTCTCTCCGCGGGACCCTCCTCTGCCGCCGCTCGACCCGAACTCGCCCTTGGGTCCCTGGGGTCCCCTGTCGCCCTTCTGCCCTCGCTCCCCTCGGTCACCCTTGTCTCCTCTGGGTCCCGCGGGTCCTGGAACAATCGCAGCCGTTAACATCCATGAAAAACAAACGATTAATGAGGAAAATAATAGGCAGATTTAAAGTTCCCCGAAGGGAAGCATCGTCCATGCGGAGGTCGCTCTTTCACGACGACGACGAGTTTTAATTATGAGAAAAAAAACATGACTTTGAACTAATTAGAAGTCGTTTGTTTTGTTAAATCGGTCGACAAATCTCCCTGATGAACCGTCTCTTTAAAACCTGACGAAGAAAACACAAACACTGGAGACGACTAATCATTATTTTGTCAGTCGTTTCATCTGAGAATTATCGTTTCACGTCTCCAGTTCCACGTTTGGATCGAGAAACACCGTGAGCGAGATTTTCCCTAAATTAGATCCGGATGACGCTTCGGGATATCGTCCAGTTCCACGCCGAGTTTCACGTGACGTCTTCTACGGGAGAAACGAGGTGTATTTTCTTAAAGTTGTGTAATACTCGCTACAATTTTGGAAGAAATCACCTCGAACGTTATATTTGTCGACTGATATAAGAGAAAGATGAATAATTCCTCACTTCGTTCAATCTAAACAGAAATAAACGGCTGCGGCTTGACTCTTCTATGAAATTATAAAGAATTAAAAATAAAACTAATTATTTCAGTGTTTATTTCACACCTTTAGGTCATTGGTCAGTGGTCGTCACGGTTTCAAGGCGACGTAACGTAAGAGTACACTTCGTCGGCCGGGTACTTCGAACTGTACTTTGAAGTGTGCGACCGTCGAATTGGGACGCGGTCAGAGATACGGCGCGGACTCTACACTGCCTCCTGGTGGTTGAGCTGTGTCAACGTCAGAGACTCGTTCAGAACAATTTAATAAAAAAAACACTTGAATGAATGAAATTACACACGGGCGCCAGATGGGTTTGGTGATGTTGATAAAAAAATGAAATAATAATTAAAAAATGTAAATATTCTAAACATTGTAGAGATGTTTTCTGCGTCGTCTGGACACTGTTTTTTGCTCCTGTCCGGAAGTAATTTTCAGTTTTTAATCTGACACTGAACCTTGTGTAAAAGTCTAAAAAGTATTTACTCTTTACACGTACAATTTTAACATGCATCTTGAATTTAAGACCAAATCACCCGAGCACCGGACACAAGTAACAGACGTAAACACCGGACCCAAACACCGGACCCAAACACCGGACCCAAAACACCGGACCCAAAACACCGGACCCAAAACACCGGACCCAAACACCGGCCCACCCTCCTCACAGCCGAGTCCCAAACAGGAGTCGCTCTGTCCCATTGCTGCTCGCTGTCCCGTTCGTCACTAGTCCTGTCCCGATGATGAAACATTTTGTTTTCCAGCTCTGATATTTGTTCAAATGTTTACTGCCAGAACTAGTTTCAATATTGATTCAAGTCTCAGTGTCGAAGAATCTTTTTTTGTTTTGTTTTTTACACTATTCTTCACAGACAAGCTGCTTTAAACACGACACGAGCGACACAAATCCACTCTCGTTCTCCATCAATTTTCAAAATGTACAAAGACATTGCGGAGGCTAACCAGCTACGAGCTAAAAGATACACGTAAAAACAACAGAACATTTAAAACACAAGATTCAGCCAAATGTTTTAAGAACTTTACGGTTTATAAAGGTTCAGAAACAGCTTTTAAATAAAACGATAGGTCATTAGTTATCACAGAACTGACTAACCCTGAGCGAGCTTTCGGACACGCTATGGCACATGTGTCAAACTCAAGGCCCAGGGGCGAAATCTGGCCCGCTATGTCATTTTATGTGGCCGTGACAAGGTGAATTAAAATGTATAAATGTCTTAAAATGTCAGTTTATCAGTAGACAGGCAGTTACACAGTCTTTTTTTTTTTTACATCTATGCAAATTGGCCCTCGCTGAAATTGAGTTTGACTATTGGAAAAAAAAAAAAAGGAAAATGTACTTTCAGAACCAAGGGATGAGCGATCACTGTTGAGCTCCATAACCAAAAAAGCCATGCAAAGCTCCGCCCCCAAACATGAGGCCACGCCCACGGCCACACCCACTGCCACACCCACACTCTTGACCCTCAAACACACACACACACACACACACACACACACGAGTCCCATTAGAGGCGTTCGGAGCGTTTGGACACCTCTGACCACAGCTTTAGGCCAGGGTCTCCTGCACTCACCTGGGGCCCCGGGGCCAGACTCCACCACCCCGCCCTCACGGCTCTCAGAGATCACTACCAGGCAAACAGTCAAAACAGTGACTTTAACAATCAGAAAGGTTCACAAACATAAACCAGATAAACATGTACGAACAGAACAATATGAATCTATTGATCTATTTATATATATATTTAAGTGTAAAAGTATAAAAGTATATTAAAATCATCATATTACGCTGTTTTCTGATCTATGTTTATGTTATAATGTTGTTTTCTCATCACAAACAGACCTGGAGTTGTGTTTTTGTTTCATTCACTCACGTTTAACACACAGACCCTGCAGATTTACGCTGAGTTCCACCTTGTGATGTCATCGTGTGGTAAAACAGGAAGTGCTCCACTGTATTTTTTAAACTTCATACACTTTCACAAGAATCATTCGGATAATTTCAATTTCTCATTTTGAGCTTTGGAGTGTTACTCTAGCACAGTGGTTCTCAAATAGTGGGGCGCGCCCCCCTGGGGGGGTGAGATGCCGGGGGGGGGGGGGGGGGGGGGGGGGGGATGGGGGCACGCGTATGACACTGTAGTACTTTACGCAGCGCACACAGCAAAGAGCAGGAGAGAGTGAACAGATCGTGACACAGGACAGTGAACAAGAAACACTTTTGCTAAAGAGACACTATGGAAAACATTTTAACAGGGATGAAAAGAAAGGAGAGATAGACGGAGGTAAAGTCACCCGAAAAGTAAGACGAGGAAGTCTGATGAAGAGTATGGAGCACTTGGCTTCACCGTGACTCCGGTGGGACACGAGGACAGACCGGTGTCTGCTGTGGCAGTGGACAGTATGAAGCCAAATAAGTTAAGACGCCTCATTACACCTCAGTCACGCAGATAAGACGCTGGAGTTTTTTCAGCGTAAACGTGTCAAATATTAACAACAATCATCCACTTTGTGAATGTCACTTAAAGCAGCGAGCACTGAGCATCATATAAGGGGGCGACCAAATTGCTAGATTACTTGTTTTAATTTGATATTTATTTAATTTTAATGTATTATTTTGATATTTATTTAATTTTAATTTAGTCATTTGATGTTTATTTTATTTTTTATTTTATATTTAATTAAATTTCATTATATCATTTCATCTATTTTATTTTTTCAGGGGGGGGGGCGCGAAATTTTTTCTTCTTTATGTGGGGGGGTGGGGGTGGGGGGGGTGGGGGCATGATAGAAAATAATTGAGAAGCACTGGTCTAACATGTGCAAATGAAACAAAACACAACTCCAGGTCTGTCTTTGAGGAGATAACAACATTATAACACAACTTAAAGCTACAAGACTCTACTCTGTGTAATATAGAACCTTTAACAATATTTTTATGTCAAAGTAACGACTGTAGAATCCAACAGACGGACGCCCTTTTGGAAATAGACGTCGAAAACTGACTCACGTTAAGGTTAAATTAACTGTGATAATTTAACCTTAACATGAGTCAGTTTTGCCTTTTAAAACTTCATCTTTACATTTTCAAAGCTGGTATTTAACCTCCTGAGACCTGGTGTCCTCATCTGTGGACAACACATTTTGGATTGTTTAGGCCACAGTGCAAATTTTTAGAAGAACAACAACAAGAACATGTTCAATTTTGAATGTTTCTAAGAGTTTAGAATATATATTATTAATATATATATATATATATATATATATATATATATATATATATATATATATATATATATATATATATATATTATTATAATATATATTCTTTTAATTAATTTATTTATATTCTTTTAATTAATTTATTTATTTATTGTAATTTATTATTTATTTTTTTTGTGTATTTTAATTTATTTTCTTATTTTATTTTTTGATTTTATTTTATTTAAAGTCATATGTCTTCCTGTTTCTAGAGGCACAATTGTTTCTCATTTTGTTTTTTGTTTTGTTTTTTACAGAAAATGTGTTGGAGCACTTAATAGTTTTTGCAAATAAAGTCCTGCATGAGCTCGGGTCTCAGGAGGTTAAACATAATCTCTGCAGCTGGTTCCACCACTGACCACCAGAGGGAGCCACAGCAGCGCATTTCAGCTGAATAATTCGATCCTTTTTAAATATACACAGAATACAGAGTGTGTTTGTTTCCGTGTGATGAATGCTGTCCATATTACAAACAAACTTCCACCACTCTCCGTCTAAACGTGTTAAAGCTGCCCTGTGAAACTTTTTGTGGTTTTCTGCAGCCTTGTTATGCTCCACAGTATGGCATTAAAAGTATGTAGGTGAGAAAAAGACACCAGCAGCCCCTTTACAATTTATTCTGACACCAGTTTTCTGTCCTAAACCTGAGCTCTCTGCATTATCTCTAAAACGGAACACTACCCACACTGTCCACCAGAGGGAGCCACGCGTCCACACACTCAGAGGGACGAGTTTAAACAGGTTTTAAAACTATGTGAACCTCCTGAACCTCCAGACGTTTGACGGAAGGTAAGAGGAGGAGTGTGATTGTCTAACAGGTCAAGTGGACGCACCGACGCGATTTAAGTTAGAAAAAGTAAGTAAGAAAGGAAAAAGTGTGGAAATATTACAAGTAAAGTACATGTTTTGTGTTTTGCATCTGCACACATATGTAGTAAAAGTGGCGTTTTTTTGTCCTCCATAAACTAGGAAGTAATGCTATTAGTATGATAGTACTTATTAGCAGCAAAGACCGACAGCAAAACTACCCTGAAAGTTGTGAAAAGAGCTTATAAACTCGTCACTGTGAATAATTAGGATGTTCAGAATGTGTTAAGGACGTGTACGTTTAGACCACTGTGGGCAGATTTAATAATTATGTAGTTGTAGTATTATAACTATAAAACTATATATATGTTGAAATTGGAAAATGTGTCTCATTAAAATGTCCCTGACCTGTGGGGTGCCCCAGGGGTCAATCCTGGGGCCCCTGTTGTTCAGTCTCTACGTGCTGCTGTTAGGTCAGTTAATAAACAACAATAATGTGTCACACACAACTCTGCAGACGACTCTCAGATCTTTAGTAGTAGTATTCAGAACATGTAGTAGTACTCTAAACATGTAGTAGTACTCTAAACATGTAGTAGTATTCAGAACATGTAGTAGTACTCTAAACATGTAGTAGTACTCTAAACATGTAGTAGTATTCAGAACATGTAGTAGTACTCTAAACATGTAGTAGTACTCTAAACATGTAGTAGTATTCAGAACATGTAGTAGTACTCTAAACATGTAGTAGTACTCTAAACATGTAGTAGTATTCAGAACATGTAGTAGTACTCTAAACAGGTAGTAGTACTATAAACATGTAGTAGTACTATAAACATGTAGTAGTACTATAAACATGTAGTAGTATTCAGAACATGTAGTAGTACTATAAACATGTAGTAGTATTCAGAACATGTAGTAGTACTCTAAACATGTAGTAGTACTCTAAACATGTAGTAGTACTATAAACATGTAGTAGTACTATAAACATGTAGTAGTACTCTAAACATGTAGTAGTA
>NC_047146.1:3442675-3478957 GCF_009829125.3 Periophthalmus magnuspinnatus
GTATTCAGAACATGTAGTAGTATTCAGAACATGTAGTAGTACACTAAACATGTAGTAGTATTCAGAACATGTAGTAGTATTCAGAACATGTAGTAGTATTCAGAACATGTAGTAGTACACTAAACATGTAGTAGTATTCAGAACATGTAGTAGTATTCAGAACATGTAGTAGTATTCAGAACATGTAGTAGTACACTAAACATGTAGTAGTACTCTAAACATGTAGTTGATGTATTATAAACATGTCACTCCCATGTGTGAAGAAGTGAATGAATAATGACTCTAGTGTAGAGAGAGGCCAAGAGTGTAAGCCATTATTATTATTATTATTATTATTATTATTATTATTATTATTATTATTATTATTATTATTATTATTATTATTTAGTTATAGTAGTATAAACATGTATTTGTAGTACCTGTCCCTCTGGCCGTCTCAGGGTCTGGTCACTGGAGGTTTGTAGTATTATAAACACAGTTGTAGTAGTAGTAGTAGTATATATATATACATATATATATGTATTTGTAGTACCTGTCCCTCTGGCCGTCTCAGGGTCGTAGGGTCTGGTCACTGGAGGTTTGTAGTATTATAAACACATAGTTGTAGTAGTATACACATGTATTTGTAGTATCTTAACATGTAGTTGTAGTATTATAAACACATAGTTGTAGTAGTATACACATGTATTTGTAGTACATGTAGTTGTAGTATTATAAACACATAGTTGTAGTAGTATACACATGTATTTGTAGTACCTGTCCCTCTGGCCGTCTCGGGGTCGTAGGGTCTGGTCACTGGGGGTTCTCTTATTGGAGGAGGCGGCGTCTGAAAAACAAGACAAAACTCAGATCAGTGAAGAGTTTGCAAAGGATCATGGGTAAATGTCTGTGGAGTTAATTTAGACAAATCAAAATCCAATCATTTGAATAATAATTGATCAGTTTGTGCGTTTTTAAAGGTCCACAGAGGGTTTCTGTTCAGATACTACAAAAATAGAGGATTTAATCTGTGACGTATCGAGTCGAAAACATGTAAAATAGAACATTTCATTAAACTGTTTGTATTTGTTGTCAATCTAATAATCTCCCGTCAGATTATTTTAACTTTGTGATGTCATAAAACACAACTCCAGGTCTGTTTTTGACGATGAATCCAGGTGTTTTTGATCAGAAAAACACATAAAATTGAAGCGGAGTCTGTAAAAATGTGTATAAAATGTTGATAAATGTGTTTGTGTCGACTGTTCAAACGCGCGGCCGGCTCCGCTCCGCAGTGTAAACTCCAGACTTGTAAATATTTTGTTTTTATTTGCGGCGGCGTGAACACGATTCCCCGTTTCCCATGATCACATTTGGGCAAAAGACGTCGGTGATTCCCCAAAGTTTATCCAAAGAAAACGGTTTGGCTTAAAACTCTGAAACGAGATCTGCAGCGGTCACAGTTTATTTATGTGGACATTTATTACACTGGACAGTTTGAGGTACATTTACTCACTTTTTAAAGAAATACTCACTTTACTCCAGGGTACTTTTACTCCGATTTGTGTAATATTTTATTGAGTAAAAGTGAATCTTAATAGTCCAAGAAATTACAGTATTTCTTGGACTATTCCTTTGTACTTCTGAGTATTTTGAAGTATTTTTACTCTTACTTTAGTACATTTAACAGTCCCTGCTCTTTGTAACTTTCCTGGTGCAGAGTCTTCCTCGTTTGTCTCCATGGAGATGTGTTTGTGTTGCCTGGAATGTTCCGCAGTAAAGCATTTAAATACACACATTAATCTCTCCAGAGTGTTTCATTTCAGGTGTTTTTGTGCACTCTCTCTGCGGCCGGGCTCCCCTCTCCACAGATCTGATCTATAGCTTGGCTCAGTGGCCTCAGCTGCTTGTTTCCATGGGGATGTGCAACTAAAATGCCATAGTGTGGGACATTCCAGACAAAGCAATAACTCACTGAAGTGACGTAGTGTATCTTTAAATCATGATTCAAGCTTTTTAAAACTAAGAAGTAAAAGTAACATTACTTCAAAGTAATATTACTCAAGCAGAAGTACAAAGTGAGTTATGAAAGTACAATTGTTCCAAATAAAAATATGTATTTTTTACACTTACAAATATCATTTTACAAAAACAAATATGAAAATTACACTTTCACGTCATTTTTTTGTAAGTGTAAAATAAGTATTTTTTATTTTTTATACAAATCAATATTTTCATATTCAAATGTTTTGGAACAATTGTACTTTTATAGAAGTTACTCAACTTTTACTCAAGTAACAGTACTGTTATACTGTACAGTATATTACTCGAGTGGAGTAAACGTGTGGCTTTAAAGTACTCTGTGAAGTACTTTTGGCCCTGTACTTTTAAAGTCCTGGTTTCTTATTATGTCGTCGTTGACCCTGGAATAACGTCTTAAATTCCTGAGGTTGGGACGAGGTTGAACATTAACAGATTTGATCCGGGATCTCTCCGTCTACGGCAAGAAATATGTCAAGAATTTTCATCTACACAATTATGACAAATACTCCATCATGTACTTCATCATGTACTTCATCATGTACTTCATCATGTACTTCATCATGTACTTCATCATATCCTCTGCTGGAGGGATGTGAACCACACGACTCCTGGTACGAGGGAGGACACAAGCTCAGGACATGAGATTATCATGAGACCCCAGGTGTCCCCTCTCTCCTCCTTTACTCTCCTCTTTTCCTCCCTCCCTCTCTCCCCCTCCACTCATTATCCTCCTCACTCTCCTGTTGTGCCGTTCTTCTCTTTACCCTCCTCTTTCTTCTCCCTTCTCTCTCTCCCCCTCTATACTTTTCTCTACATCTCTTCTCTCGCTCCTCCTCTCCTCTCTTTTCTCTTGTCCTTTCCTCCTCTCTCCCCATCTCTACTTTTGTCTACCTCCCTTTTCTCACTCCCTCTCTCTTTTCGCTCCTCCTTTCTCTCCCTCTCTATATCTCTCTCGTCTTTCTCCGTCTCTCCCTATTCTCTTTCCTCCCCTGCCCCCCCTTGTCCCCTCTCTTTCTCCTTTTTTTCCTCCTCTTCTCCCTCTCCCCCCTCCCTCTGCCCCTCTCTCCTCCCTTGCTCCCCCTCTCTTCATCACTCCCCCCCTCTCCCACTTTCTCTGTCCCTCTCTTCTCCCCCTCTCTCTGCCCCTCTCCCCCCCTCTCTGTCCCTCTCTCCTCCACCTCTCTCTCTGTCGCTCTCTCCTTCCCCTCTCTCTCTGTTCCTCTCCTCCCCCATCTGCCTCAGTCCCTCTCTTTCCTCCCCCTCTCTCTGTCCCTCTCTCCTCCCCCTCTCCCCCTCTCTATCTCTCTCTCTGTCATTCTCCCCCCCTCTCTCTCTGCCCTTCTCTTCTCCCCCTCTCTCTCCTCTCTCTCTACATCTCTCTCCCCCTCTCTCTCCTCTCTCTCTACATCTCTCTCCCCCTCTGCCCTCCCCCTCTCTCTACATCCCCCCCTGCCCCCTCTCTCTCTTTCTCTCCGTCTGAACGTGCACTTCTTCACTTCTTCACTTCTTCACTTCTTCACTTCTTCACTTCCTAAATCCTTGTGTAAATGAGAGAGCGGCGTTTACAGCCTGTGATTTGACTCAGTCTCACATTAAATATGAAACAGGGAAAAGCCCCGAGAAAAGAACAGATCACTGACAGACGACAAGAGAGAGGGAGAGAGAGAGGGAGGAGGGGCACAGAGAGAAGAGGAGGGAGAGAGAGAGAGTGGAAAGAATGGACAGAGAAAATGAGAGGCAGCGAGGAGAGAGAGAAGGAAGAGAGTAGGATGGACGAGGAGGGAGGGAGAGGAGGAGGAAGAGGAAAGAGAGGGAGAGAGAGAGCAAAAGGATGGACAGAGATAAGAGAAGAGAGAGAAGGAGAGAGTCATACCGGGAGAGACAAGGAGAAAGGGAGACGAGCAGAGAAGAGGGTTGGAGAAGGACAGAGAGAGTGGGAGAGATAGAAGGGAGGGAGAAAGAGGGAGGTAGGGAAGAGGGAGAGAGTGGAGGGGGAAGGAAAAAGAGGAGAAGGAGGAGGGAGGAGAGGAAGTGAAAATCAGCCCGAAGCGACGTGGATGAAACGAAAACGTACATCTGTTTTAAAAATGAACACTGTAATCAGGAGAGAGAGAGAGAGAGAGGGGGAGGGAGGGAGAAAGGGAGAGAGAGAGGGGGAGGTAAAGAGAGGGGGGTGGGAGAGAGGGGGAGGGAGAGGAGGAAAGGAGAGAGAGAGAGGGAGAGAGAGGAAGAAAGCAAGCAAGAGAAAGAGGGAGAGAGAGAAAGAAAGAGAAAGAGATGGGGGAGAGAGAGAAAGAGGGAGGGAGAGAGAGAAAGACAGAAAGAAAGAGAGCGAGAAAGGGAGAGAGAGGGGAGAGGACAGAGAGAGAGACAGAAAGAGAGCGAGAAAGGGAGAGAGAGAGAGGGGAGAGTGAGAGAGAGGGGGAAGGAGGGATGGAGAGAGGACGGGAGAGATGAGAGAGAGAAAAGAAAAGAGAGGGAGAGAAGTGGGATAAACAGTAGTAAAGAAAGAAAAGAGGAGCAGGAGAGAAAGTGTAAGAGATGGAGAGAGAAGAGCAGTTTTGTGGGGCTGGGGTCAAATGCTTCAGGAAACGGGAGACTTGCCCAATGACACAAAGGCTCTGAGCTCAGACTGAGATCAAACCACAAACCTGCCCGTTTATGGGAGAATCAACCAACTGTGAAATAAAACAGTGTAAAAAAACAAAAAAAGTGATAAAAACTACACCAAAACTAAACCAAACATCTAAAATGTGCGACACCTTCAGTCTTTTATTTTGAAGAAAATAAACCCGACATCAAAATCAAACTATGATTTACCACAACCACTCACCGGAAATCCACCAAATCTCATAAAATCTCACCAAATCTCACCAAATCTCACCATTAAACATAATTATAAGGCGATGTGGAGCCAGTCTGTCGTTCAAATTAAGTTTATTATCGAATGTCCAAAATGTCCCTGTGGTCCTGGTTTAGTCCCTGGTTCAGTCCCGGTTCAGTCCCGGTTCAGTCCCGGTTCAGTCCCGGTTCAATCCCGGTTCAGTCCCGGTTCAGTCCAGGTTCAGTCCTGGTTCAGTCCTGGTTCGACCTTCAGTGACTTTGGTGGATTTTCCTTCAGTTTCATTAAAGCAGGTCTAAAGTTTCATCAGATTAAACTGTGATGAGACACAGAGGAGCAGGACAAACTTCAAAAGTGAAAACCAAAACGGTCTGGGGCCTTAAGTGGGACTAAACCAGGACTAAATGAGGTCTTATCCAGGACTATACGAGGTCTAAACCAAGAAAAATGCATTCGTTTTACACAGAACCTTTCCAGACGCTCAGTGGAGTCCCAGGACCAACCGGGCCCGTCCCAGGACCAACCGGGCCCGTCCCAGGACAAACCGGGCCCGTCCCTGCTGAGCCTGTTTATAAAGACCAACAAGTACACGGCAAGTACACGGCAAGTACACGGCAAGTACACGGCAAGTACACGGCAAGTACACGTCTGTATGAGACTGAAAACATGTGAATATAAAGTTTAAAGGTCCTGTGTTATGAAAATGGACTCTTGTAGATTTAGTAAAGTAAAGTAAAGTAGTAATAGTCGTAGTATTATTAGTAGTAGTAGAAGTATTTTGTGATTTCTTTAGTTTCTTACCATAAATGGCACTTTTCCGTCTCTTCTCGTTGAGCCGTAGCCGCTTCCCTCTCCAGACGCCTGAACAAAAAACACACACTGTCTTTAATTTCAAACTCGATACTAAGAAATAGACTCGATACTCGATACCGTTTCTCTCCGTCTTTAGAGAATAGACTGTGATTTTCTAGATTAAATGGCGGCACTTTCTTTCAGAGCCAGACTTTGAATCATTTGAAATGGTTTCCTGGTCAGTTTAAGGGTCATTGACTCTGGACGTGCGCCCCCTGCTGTTGGACCAAAGTAAACATTTGGCTTTGTTTACACAGAGAGAGGAAAGAACGCTGCCCCCTGGTGGTCAGACCACCCACCGGCGCAGGTCCAGAGTTAGACCCAGGTCCAGATGTTCTACCAGGAAAAGAAGCCATCTGTAAGGACAAAACTAAACAGCAGGGGGCGCAAGAAGCAGAGCACAAGCCACTGAGGGTTAGACCTGGTTTAGTCCTGGTTTAGTCCTGCTTTAGTCCTGCTTTAGTCCTGGTTTAGACCTGGTTTAGCCCTGGTTTAGTCCTGCTTTAGTCCTGCTTTAGTCCTGCTTTAGTCCTGCTTTAGTCCTGGTTTAGCCCTGGTTTAGCCCTGGTTTAGTCCTGGTTTAGTCCTGCTTTAGTCCTGGTTTAGCCCTGGTTTAGCCCTGGTTTAGTCCTGGTTTAGTCCTGCTTTAGTCCTGCTTTAGTCCTGGTCTTGTCTAAATCATCACTAAAGCCTGGCTCTTTCATACATTTCTCTTTTTCTTCCAGTGTGATTATTAGGTTCAGTCTTAAAGTGTAACTGAAGTATTATCATATATATATTATCATTTATCATATTATCATATATCATTATCATATTTATACAATCCGTTTGTTTTTACCATATCAGAGTCGTCCTCGTCCTCCTCACACTGTCTCTCTGCTGCTCTGGGGTCTCCCACGATCCGCAGTTCACTGATCACACCCTGGATGTGCAAACACAAGAGTTCATTATAAACATTATAAATAAATATAAACATACATAAGTCTGCAGCTCAGTGAACATGAGAGAGTTGTTCTGATGAGTTTTACAGCACGAGAGGAAAAAGTGAATTCAAAGTGTCTGAAGAACATCCACAGAATCAGTGAGATTTTGAGACTAAAGTGTCAGAGTCAGAGGAAAAATGATCCTGATGATGAACTGATTTAAACTCTTTGACTTTTCTACTTGTTGTTGCTTAGTCCTGGTTTAATCCTCCTTTAGTCCTGGTTTAGTCCTGGTTTAGTCCTGGTTTAGTCCTGGTTTAGTCCTGGTTTAATCCTGGTTTAATCCTGGTTTAGTCCTCCTTTAGTCTTGGTTTAGTCCTGGTTTAGTCCTGGTTTAGTCCCGGTTTAGTCCTGCTTTAGTCCTCCTTTAGTCCTGGTTTAGTCCTGGTTTAGTCCTGCTTTAGTCCTGGTTTAGTCCTGGTTTAGTCCTGGTTTAGTCCTCCTTTAGTCCTGGTTTAGTCCTGGTTTAGTCCTGGTTTAGTCCTCCTTTAGTCCTGGTTTAGTCCTGGTTTAATCCTGGTTTAGTCCTCCTTTAGTCCTCCTTTAGTCCTGATTTAATCCTGGTTTAGTCCTCCTTTAGTCTTGGTTTAGTCCTGGTTTAGTCCTGGTTTAGTCCTGGTTTAGTCCTGCTTTAGTCCTCCTTTAGTCCTGGTTTAGTCCTGGTTTAGTCCTGCTTTAGTCCTGCTTTAGTCCTGCTTTAGTCCTGCTTTAGTCCTGGTTTAGTCCTGGTTTAGTCCTGCTTTAGTCCTGCTTTAGTCCTGGTTTAGTCCTGGTTTAGTCCTCCTTTAGTCCTGGTTTAGTCCTGCTTTAGTCCTGGTTTAGTCCTGGTTTAGTCCTGGTTTAGTCCTGGTTTAGTCCTGGTTTAGTCCTCTTTTAGTCCTGGTTTAGCCCTGGTTTAGTCCTGGTTTAATCCTGGTTTAGTCCTCCTTTAGTCCTGGTTTAGTCCTGGTTTAGTCCTGGTTTAGTCCTCCTTTAGTCCTCCTTTAGTCCTGGTTTAGTCCTGGTTTAGTCCTCCTTTAGTCCTGGTTTAGTCCTGGTTTAGTCCTGGTTTAGTCCTCCTTTAGTCCTCCTTTAGTCCTGATTTAATCCTGGTTTAGTCCTCCTTTAGTCTTGGTTTAGTCCTGGTTTAGTCCTGCTTTAGTCCTGCTTTAGTCCTCCTTTAGTCCTCCTTTAGTCCTCCTTTAGTCCTGGTTTAGTCCTGCTTTAGTCCTGCTTTAGTCCTGCTTTAGTCCTGGTTTAGTCCTGGTTTAGTCCTGGTTTAGTCCTCCTTTAGTCCTGGTTTAGTCCTGGTTTAGTCCTGCTTTAGTCCTCCTTTAGTCCTCCTTTAGTCCTGGTTTAGTCCTGGTTTAGTCCTGGTTTAGTCCTCCTTTAGTCCTGGTTTAGTCATGGTTTAGTCCTTTTTTAGTCCTCCTTTAGTCCTCCTTTAGTCCTCCTTTAGTCCTGGTTTAGTCCTCCTTTAGTCCTGGTTTAGTCCTGCTTTAGTCCTGGTTTAGTCCTCCTTTAGTCCTGGTTTAGTCCTGCTTTAGTCCTGGTTTAGTCCTCCTTTCGTCCTGTTTTAGTCCTGGTTTAGTCCTGGTTTAGTCCTGGTTTAGTCCTGGTTTAGTCCTCTTTTAGTCCTGGTTTAGCCCTGGTTTAGTCCTGGTTTAGTCCTCCTTTAGTCCTCCTTTAGTCCTGGTTTAGTCCTCCTTTAGTCCTGGTTTAGTCCTGGTTTAGTCCTGGTTTAGTCCTGGTTTAGCCCTGGTTTAGTCCTGGTTTAGCCCTGGTTTAGTCCTGGTTTAGCCCTGGTTTAGTCCTGGTTTAGTCCTGGTTTATTCCTGGTTTAGTCCTGGTTTAGTCCTCGTTTAGTCCTGGTTTAGTCCTGGTTTAGTCCTGGTTTAGTCCTGGTTTAGCCCTGGTTTAGTCCTGGTTTAGTCCTGGTTTATTCCTGGTTTAGTCCTGGTTTAGTCCTCGTTTAGTCCTGGTTTAGTCCTGGTTTAGTCCTGGTTTAGTCCTGGTTTAGTCCTGGTTTAGTCCTGGTTTAGTCCTCCTTTAGTCCTGGTTTAGTCCTGGTTTAGTCCTGCTTTAGTCCTGGTTTAGTCATGGTTTAGTCCTCCTTTAGTCCTGGTTTAGTCCTCCTTTAGTCCTGGTTTAGTCCTGCTTTAGTCCTGGTTTAGTCCTCCTTTCGTCCTGTTTTAGTCCTGGTTTAGTCCTGGTTTAGTCCTGGTTTAGTCCTGGTTTAGTCCTCTTTTAGTCCTGGTTTAGCCCTGGTTTAGTCCTGGTTTAGTCCTCCTTTAGTCCTCCTTTAGTCCTGGTTTAGTCCTGGTTTAGTCCTGGTTTAGTCCTGGTTTAGTCCTGGTTTAGCCCTGGTTTAGTCCTGGTTTAGCCCTGGTTTAGTCCTGGTTTAGCCCTGGTTTAGTCCTGGTTTAGTCCTGGTTTATTCCTGGTTTAGTCCTGGTTTAGTCCTCGTTTAGTCCTGGTTTAGTCCTGGTTTAGTCCTGGTTTAGCCCTGGTTTAGTCCTGGTTTAGTCCTGGTTTATTCCTGGTTTAGTCCTGGTTTAGTCCTCGTTTAGTCCTGGTTTAGTCCTGGTTTAGTCCTGGTTTAGTCCTGGTTTAGTCCTGGTTTAGTCCTCCTTTAGTCCTGGTTTAGTCCTGCTTTAGTCCTGGTTTAGTCCTCCTTTCGTCCTGTTTTAGTCCTGGTTTAGTCCTGGTTTATTCCTGGTTTAGTCCTGGTTTAGTCCTCGTTTAGTCCTGGTTTAGTCCTGGTTTAGTCCTGGTTCAGTCCTGGTTCAGTCCTGGTTTAGTCCTGGTTTAGTCCTGGTTTAGTCCTGGTTTAGTCCTGGTTTAGTCCAGAGTAAACCCACTCTGACACAGACAGAACATGCAAACCCCACACATAAAACCCGCTCGTCGTGTCTGAACTGAACCTGCGACCCTCTGGCTTCGGGGCGCGCACATTTACATCAGTTTTATTATAATCTGGCTGCGTTTCAAAGCGTTTGTCACACATTTTCAGACATGACCTCACAGCGCAGACGTGGATCTTATCTCTAAAAACTCTTTCATAACGACACGGACTTCCCCCGTCTCCGAACACTGCCCCTTTGAGTCTGGGACAAAATCCGACACGGAAAACTCGACTTATGTGGCAACCCGGGTCATATCTCACTATCTGGCAACCCCGACCCCCGTTTCATCTCAAAGCGTTTTGATAAATGCACTTTTTGAACTCTTGAACATGTTTTATAATGAAATTCCCAGTGAAGATGAGAAATTACAGCAACTTTTTCCCGTCGTTTAAATCCGTAAAGTGACGTTAAATCTTTCCCGCTCTGTTTTCTGCTCGTGTGTTTATATTATCGCCGCTTTTATGATGTTATTTATTTTTCTTTCCAGACGTTTCTGTCTTAAGTCGAGGAAACAAATCAAAACACACAAAGGTCTGGAAAAAAAGAACATAATTCAACATTCATTTATAATTTTCTTTTTATGCAAACTTTTGAAACGTTCTCAAAGTTCTACAGTCGTTAATATTTTTAATATCTTCATCTATATCATATCTTCTTTTATATTTGTAACACTTGTTTTTTTAAATACTTCATGCTCTCAAAGATTATAACTATCTCCATTTTTAAACAGATCTTAAATATGAAATGGTAACTGTTTATTCTTAATTTTATACATAATTTTTATTCTTAATTTTATACATAATTTTTATTCTTAATTTTATACATAATTTTTATTCTTAATTTTATACATAATTTTTTATTCTTAATTTTATACATAATTTTATACATAATTTTTTATTCTTAATTTTATACATAATTTTATACATAATTTTTTATTCTTAATTTTATACATAATTTTATACATAATTTTTTATTCTTAATTTTATACATAATTTTATACATAATTTTTTATTCTTAATTTTATACATAAATTTATACTTTTTTATTCTTAATTTTATACATAATTTTATACATAACTGTTTATTATTAATTTTATACATACATTTATACATAATTCTTTATTCTTAGTTTTATACATAATTTTATACATAAATTGTTTATTCTTAAATTTATACATAAATTGCTCCTATAATCCATCAGGTCTTTAAATTTCGTTGTATTTTTTTGATGATATATTCATTAATGTCCTTTATTCTCTTTGCTCGTTTTCTGCAGGTTACGGCTCTGGACACAGGCTCAGTTCGTGTGACCTGATAAACTCTTCATATTTTCCAAAGTGCTTTAAAAAGTCCTTTTTTCTTTAAATGTCGTGTGTGAGGCGCCGACGCCTCAGAGCAGACACATACTTCAGGCCTGGACAACCACTTCATGAGACCTAAATATTTAGACTTTGTTCAAACTGAGCGAGGATCATTTAACTGAAAACTCAATTTCCCATGACCCCAGCCTAAAGGTCAAAGGTCAGCTAATGGCTCTGCACTTAAACAGACACATTTAAACTCAGAGCTTCAGCTTGAAACTTCAGATGATTCTCCTGCTGCTCGGCTTTGTGGAGATGTTACTGCTTTATCTGGAGTGTTCCACAGTGCGGCATTAAACAGGTCGACCTCCATGGAGAACAGCTGGTGACGCTACCAGTCCTAGTGACAGGTCTCATCTGTGGAGAGTCGCGCCAGCACTAACTGAACTGAAATTGAATTAATGCAAGAGAGACAAGTTTAATGCCGTACTGTGAAACATAACAGGCAAAGAAGAACATTTCCATGGAAACACACTAGAGCATGTACGTCAAACTCAGGCCCGGGGGCCAAATCTGGCCCGCGGCGTAATTATATTTGGCCCGTGAGATCATATCAAATGTGTGTTAGAGCTGCCCGCTGGTGTGTGACGCATGTACCATTAATACTACAAATCCCAGAATGCTTTGCTAATACGCTGGCACAAAGTCAAAACCGGCGAGTGCCCCTCCTTTTCTGTTGACACTCATTAGCGTCCAAGCTAATAGTCACCTCAGCCAAATTAATTACTACAGAGAGACATAATTTATTTTATTTATTTAAAAAATGAATGAATCCTACTGATGTGTCTTTTATTTCAAACTTAATTTCTCTGTTTGTGTTTAAGCAAAACTTAACCCTGTAGCGTCGGATGCTAACGACGCCGATAGACTCGCGGTTGTGGACTTTCCATTACCGTAACGCCGCAACCAATTGTGCTTTACGTAAATCCAAACGGCGTCTCAAAGCAGAGGGGCTCTTTAAATATGTCACTATCATTACGGTCATGTGCTTAGACGACCAATCAGAGCGCAGGAGCCGCCGGGATTCCCCCAGTCACTTATTCAATGCGTCACAGAAAAAATACAGATGGATGTGTAAAATAGAGGTAGTTGTGTGAAAAAATGCAGTAAATTCTGATACTTTAGATGATTTTTATGGCTAAAAACAGAATAAAAGTCTAGACGAGATATAATGATCTAAACTGCGCTCAGTCCTTAAAGGGTTAAGTTTCTTTTTCCATATGAACAGGTCAAATATTCCAGATCAGGTGCAGTCAATTTTTCAGTAAAGTTTGTCCCATTAATTTGTCTCAGTTTTTATTTTTTTTGGCCCCTGCTCTAGAGGTCCAAACTCACCAGAAAAGCTACACAAAAAAGCTAAAAAAACGATTCAAATGAGATTCCAAACAGACAGACTTGATGCGACGTAACTGACCACAAACTTGTCCTTGTCGGCTCCTCCGGCCTGTCCCACAAACACTCCGGCTCCGGGCTCCAGTTCCATCAGATCCGGGCTCCTCTCCATGCGGATCACCTGAGGCTCCAGGTCACAGTTCAGGTAAAACTTGACTCTGTCCTCGTCCACGGCCACGGCGAAGCGCGTCCACACGTTCTTCAGAGACGGGACGGGGAACCGGGCCGCCTCGACGCTCCGCTCTGCTCCCGGCTCCGAGTAGAACAGGATCACCTACGGAAAAAAACGAGAAGGTGGCATCAGCGCAGTGTTGAATCAAGAGAGTTTAAAGCACCTGTGTTACGCTAGTTTCACACACAAAGCCTGCAAACAGAAAACCACTTTGTGATGTCATCATGTGGTAATACAGGAAGTGCTCCGTTGTGTTTAGATGAGTTGTTTACCTCCTGGTTGTTGCCCTGGACTTCAGACAGTTTGACGCCCAGATACACGAGCCTTTGTTGGGTATCGATGACGGAGAAGACCACCCCCGCACGGTCCGTGGTGGGTTTGACGTGGAAGAGGAGGGCGAAGTTACGGTGGAACGGACTGGGCAAGTGCGCGCGTGCCAGCTGTCCCGTGTTAGCGTTGGGCCCAAACACGTATCCGGGCGTGTTGTCCGGGCCGAACTCCCGCGAGATTTCGTCGGGAGGAGGGTCTCCGATCAGCTGCAGCAGAGTGACGCCACTGTCCTCTGGAAACGAGAGAAAAAGACGGATTAGAAAAATAAACTCGCGCGGGATTAAACCAAAAGTCCACTGAGCAGTAGAGTTTGGTCAATTATGATGATGTCACTTCCGGGTTCCACTGATGATGTCACTTCCTGGTCCCGCCGATGATGTCACTTCCGGGTCCGACTTGGCAGCTCTTCTGGCTCTTTTACATTTTGCCACACCGCTGTCTGTCCTGGACCCGGAAGTGACGTCATCAGTGGGGACCCGGAAGTGACATCATCAGTGGAACCCGGAAGTGACATCATCAGTGGAACCCGGAAGTGACATCACACCTAACAGCTCTGTACAGTCCTATCACTTTTTAAGAAGATAAACTGCGAAATGTGAAAATCGTGGCTAATTTTGGGTTGGAAAATTCACCAAAAATGAACCCACTAAATATTTCTGAATGTCAATTTTAAAGACGCACTCTGTAACTTTCCTGGTGGAAGGTGTGTCGTCTCCGTGGCGATGGAATGATCTACAGAGAGGCTACTTTTTCCCCTGCGATTCCTTTTTTTTAGCGACAAAAGCATCCGTAGTTGAATAAATTCGACTCAATAATTAAAATGCCACACTGCGGAACATTCCAAGCGAAGCGATAACAAGCAAGGTGTCAGAAATTCCTCCAGAAAAGTTACGTAATGCAGCTTTAATGGAAATAATGTCTAAAATGCTGGAGGTACAAGTCTCCAGCCTTTTTGTTTAAACGTTTCCTCCTCTGGGTTTCAGCTTTCTGTTATAAGACTTTTTCCCTTTTTCATATTTTGTTTTGAATCGTTAATCACCACGGCAACTGCGGTATATTAGTCTGATCATTCTGAAACCCATGGATACGCATCTCCGCACTACTGTGGTGTTGTGATGTTGTGTCTTTTGCTCAGTGGACTGGAGGTTTTAAAACAGAGGGACGGGACAGGGCAGCAAGCAGGACTCTGATTGGACGAGACCGGGTGGGACACATGGGACAGTGAGGAGGGATGGACAAGTGCGTCGTTCACAAAACACGTTCAACGGCAGAGACTAACAGAGACAAAGTGTATTGCCCAACGACACAGCGACAATATGAGCTACTGACATGATTTAAAAACAAAATAGGAAACTGCCTGCTTCATAAAGACCAGCTCCAGTGTAAACAGCTGTTTCCTTTTACGAGAAAACCACAGAGCACAAACTCATGAGCGCAGAAGAGTACAGCAGCTCTGGAGAGGAGCCAGAACCTTGAAGATGTCCAAGACGTCCAAAATGTCCACTGCCTCGGGACTGAGCAAATGGGTTTTATTTGCACTAAAACTGAAACTAGTTAAATAATCCAACAGACTGAGACATCCAAGGACAGAACGGGACTAAGGGTGGTCCCATATGGGCTTTCCTGCACCGATACCAACATCCGAGTATAAGTCACACTGGAGTATAAGTCTCTCCGGAGTATAAGTCGCACCAGCCAAAAAATGCATAATAATGAAGAAAAAAAACCATACTTCACATATAAATCGCATCTGAGTATAAGTCGCTCTGGAGTATAAGTCACACTGGAGTATAAGTCACACTGGAGTATAAGTCGCCCCGGAGTATAAGTCGTTCTGGAGTATAAGTCGCTCCGGAGTATAAGTCGTTCTGGAGTATAAGTCGCCCCGGAGTATAAGTCGTTCTGGAGTATAAGTCGCTCCGGAGTATAAGTTGTTCTGGAGTATAAGTCGCACTGGAGTATAAGTCACACTGGAGTATAAGTCACACTGGAGTATAAGTCGCCCCGGAGTATAAGTCGCTCCGGAGTATAAGTCGCTCCGGAGTATAAGTCGTTCTGGAGTATAAGTCGCCCCGGAGTATAAGTCGTTCTGGAGTATAAGTCGCTCCGGAGTATAAGTCGTTCTGGAGTATAAGTCGCCCCGGAGTATAAGTCGTTCTGGAGTATAAGTCGCTCCGGAGTATAAGTCGCACTGGAGTATAAGTCGCACCAGCCAAAAAATGCATAATAATGAAGAAAAAAAAAACATACTTCACATATAAATCGCATCTGAGTATAAGTCGCACCCCCGACCAAACTATGCAAAAAAGTGCGACTTATACTCCGGAAAATACGGCAGCTTTTAAGTCCATACCCCTGACCACAGATGTGTCTTAAGCTGAAGTAAAGATCACAAATGATGACAAAACTTTTCACGTTTGTAGAAATAATCGCAGAATGTATGTACCTTGTATTGTCCTGCATTTGGAGCGCAGAAAATGTCAGTTCACCTACCCCCTATCTCCTCCCATACGTCTGTACGTTGTGATTCTTTGACAAACTCGGACAGAAATGCAGTTTAACGGGAAGTCAGTGTTTTTTTTTCATAGCTTTTTAAGTAATAATGAGATTTACAGTTCGAGACAGGACAGATCCACTGACCCACGGGTTGGCGGTGTAAAAGCGATGTGACCGTTTGACCATGCGACCGTCTTGTTCCACTCACAAGATGGCCGCCACGTTTCCCACGGTAACGGCGTATCTAGGCCTTCTAATATATCAGTGATACAATCCCCCTGCACCAGTGGGACCGTGACCTCAGCGACGATGACTGACATGTGAAATATTTTTTAATTTTAATCAGACACGCCCCCTGCTGTCCCATTGTGACCGGCGCATCCTCCCGCAAAGCCCGTGTTTAATCTGACCTGAGCTCCTCTCCCGGGGGCCTCCTCTGTGTGGGACATGTGCAGAGGGCCCCGCGACGCAGCTGCGTGACTGGCCCCATCCTGCTGCGCCGTGGGGACCATGCACCTGCACAGCTTTGTTTTACATCAACATCTGAGACTTTTGATCCAAAGACGACAGAGCGGAGTGAAGAGGTGTTTAGGGAGAAATATCTGACCTAATGCATGTGTCAGATGCCCTCCCATCCTGCTGTATGTCTCTATGTGTCAGATGCCCTCCCATTCTGCTATTTATGGGTTTCATCTTCCTGTTATATGCAACATTTTGAAGACTTTCGCCATTTAGATGGTTTTGTTTTCATTTTCAATCACTACGGCAACTGTCCTAATCTCTCAGCATTTGAAATTTATATCCCTGTGTGTCAGATGCCCTCCCGTCCCCCTATATCCTGTGTGTCTGACTCCGTTTAAAGGGCCCGTATCACACTATTTTCTGATCTAATGAAACAAAACATAACTCCAGATATGTTTTTGATGAGGTAACAACTTTATAACAAAACTAAAAACTTCACAGAGTCATTTTTTGCGTAATGTATGACCTTTAACTCCGAGGGAAGCTTTGAACTGCACAGGGTGACGAGAGAGGACATGTTTTGGGACCAACAGCTGACCTCACAGTTGGGATTTTCCACGACAGATGCTCCGACAGAGACAGAGTCAGATTATTATATTTGTCTGGACGTAACAAAACCTCATTTTAACAAAGTCTTATTTTATCAAAGTCTCATTTTATCAAAGTCTCATTTTAACAAAGTCTCATTTTATCAAAGTCTCATTTTAACAAAACCTCATTTTATCAAAGTCTCATTTTATCAAAGTCTCATTTTAACAAAGTCTCATTTTATCAAAGTCTCATTTTAACAAAGTCTCATTTTATCAAAGTCTCATTTTATCAAAGTCTCATTTTAACAAAGTCTCATTTTATCAAAGTCTCATTTTAACAAAACCTCATTTTATCAAAGTCTCATTTTATCAAAGTCTCATTTTAACAAAACCTCATTTTATCAAAGTCTCATTTGATCAAAGTCTCGTTTTATCAAAGTCTCGTTTTATCAAAGTCTCGTTTTATCAAAGTCTCATTTTATCAAAATCTCATTTTAACAAAACCTCATTTTATCAAAGTCTCATTTGATCAAAGTCTCGTTTTATCAAAGTCTCGTTTTATCAAAGTCTCATTTTATCAAAGTCTCATTTTTATCAAAGTCTCATTTGATCAGTCTCATTTTAACAAAGTCTCATTTTTTAATCAAAGTCTCATTTTAACAAAGTCTCATTTTATCAAAGTCTCATTTTATCAAAGTCTCATTTTAACAAAGTCTCATTTTATCAAAGTCTCATTTTATCAAAGTCTCATTTAAACAAAGTCTCATTTAAACAAAACCTCATTTTAACAAAACCTCATTTTATCAAAGTCTCATTTTAACAAAGTCTCATTTAAACAAAACCTCATTTTAACAAAACCTCATTTTAACAAAACCTCATTTTAACAAAACCTCATTTTAACAAAGTCTCATTTTAACAAAGTCTCATTTTATCAAAGTCTCATTTTAACAAAACCTCATTTTATCAAAGTCTCATTTTAACAAAGTCTCATTTAAACAAAACCTCATTTTAACAAAACCTCATTTTAACAAAACCTCATTTTAACAAAGTCTCATTTTATCAAAGTCTCATTTTATCAAAGTCTCATTTTAACAAAGTCTCATTTTATCAAAGTCTCATTTTATCAAAGTCTCATTTTATCAAAGTCTCATTTTATCAAAGTCTCATTTTATCAAAGTCTCATTTTAACAAAGTCTCATTTTAACAAAGTCTCATTTTAACAAAGTCTCATCTTGGATTGGTTTCATGCATTCATACTGTGAGTGGGCTCGCCTCTACACAGATCTGACTTGTAGTTTTGTCCGATGGTGTCACCTGTTTGTGTCCATGAGGTATGAGTTTAATGCCATACTACTGAACATTCCAAGCAAAGGAATAACATCTCCATGGAGACAAGCAGGTGGTACATAGTGCAACTTTAACATTATATACCCTGTGTTTTCCATCAGGGCTTTTTACATAAAACCAGACTAAACCTGGACTAAACCTGGACTAAACCAGACTAAACCTGGACTAAAACCAGACTAAACCTGGACTAAAACCTGGACTAAAACCAGACTAAACCAGGACTAAAACCTGGACTAAAACCAGACTAAACCTGGACTAAAACCAGACTAGACCTGGACTAAAACCAGACTAAACCTGGACTAAACCATGACTAAAACCAGACTAAACCAGGACTAAAACCTGGACTAAAACCAGACTAAACCTGGACTAAAACCAGACTAAACCTGGACTAAAACCAGACTAGACCTGGACTAAAACCAGACTAAACCTGGACTAAAATCAGACTAGACCTGGACTAAAACCAGACTAAACCTGGACTAAAACCAGACTAAACCTGGACTAAAACCAGACTAGACCTGGACTAAAACCAGACTAGACCTGGACTAAAACCAGACTAGACCTGGACTAAAACCAGACTAAACCAGCACTAAACCCAGACTAAACTGAGACTAAACCCAGACTAAACCCAGACTAAACCCAGACTAAACCAGGACTAAACCAGGACTAAACTCAGATTAAACCTGGACTAAACTCAGACTAAACCCAGACTAAACCCAGACTAAACCCGGACTAAACCCGGACTAAACTGAGACTAAACCCGGACTAAACCCAGACTAAACCCAGACTAAACCCAGACTAAACCAGGACTAAACCAGGACTAAACTCAGACTAAACCTGGACTAAACTCAGACTAAACCCAGACTAAACCAGGACTAAACTGAGACTAAACTCAGACTAAACCCAGACTAAACCCAGACTAAACCCAGACTAAACCAGACTAAACCCAGACTGTCCCGGGCCTCACTGGGCTAAAGTCTCGTCTGTTTTTAAACTGTATCTTTTTTAAAGTGCCTGCGCTCAAACGCCCGGAGGCTCCTGTGTCTGTAAGAATCAGTCAGGCCCGGGCAACTCAACCATAAAAATACTTTCCATTTTCATCATGTATTTCCTCTGGGCTCCTGTATGTTCTAATGAGAGGAAATGTCCCGCAGTGGAGCTTTAACCCTGTTCTAATGTAGTGTCCTCCTCAGAAACATCCCTGGACTCGTGTTTCATTCACACGTTTCAGTGATCTGCAGATTTAGACTGATGTGTGTGTGTGTGTGTGTGTGTGTGTGGTGTGATGTGTGTGTGTGTCGGTGTGCGGGGGTGTGTGTGTGTCTGTGTGTGATGTGTGTGTGTGTGATGTGTGTGTGTGATGTGTGTGTGTGTGATGTGTGTGTGTGTGGTGTGTGTGGGTGTGTGTGTGTGTGTGTGATGCGTGTGTGTGATGTGTGTGATGTGTGTGTGTGTGTGTGTGATGTGTGTGTGTGATGTGGGTGTGTGATGTGTGTGTGTGATGTGTGTGTGATGTGTGTGTGATATGTGTGTGTGTGTGTGATGTGTGTGGGGGTGTGTGTGATGTGTGTGTGATATGTGTGTGTGTGTGTGATGTGTGTGGGGGTGTGTGTGATGTGTGTGTGATGTGTGTGTGTGTGATGTGTGTGTGTGTAATGACTGAATGAAACATGTGTTTATGTTTCAGCTCAGACTGAGGCCGGTGAAAACCTGCCCATCTGCCCCGGGGCAACCTGCTCACACTGCCTGCCTCTCCTCACCTTCTCCTCTCCTCCCCCTCTTTCTCTCTCCTCTCCCTCACCTTCTCTCTCTCTCTCTCTCCTCTTCCCTCTCTACTCTTCCTTACCTCACCTTCTCCTCATCCTCTCTCTTCTCCCTCTCTCCTCCCCCTCCTCCCCCCCTCTCCTCTCCTCTTCTAGGACCAGGTTGATCTCATGACACCTCGGGGGTTTCTAAAAATATTCCACCAAAGACGAGCCATAAAAACTGTCTCCAAACATCTGCAACACGACTTTTATTTGAGAATAAAATTATAACGTTTGACCTGAACTTTTATAAAACAGATGAGACGCACAACCCGACGAGAACAAGACGAGAACGACGAGAACAAGACGAGAACAAGACGAGAACCAGACGAGAACAAGACAAAAACAACAAGAACAAGACGAGAACAAGATGAAAACAAGACGATACGACGAGAACAAGACGATACGACGAGAACAAGACGAGAACAAGATGATACGACGAGAACAAGACGAGAACAAGACGATACGACGAGAACAAGACGAGAACAAGATGATACGACGAGAACAAGACGAGAACAAGACGAGAACCCGACGAGAACAAGACGATACAACGAGAACAAGACAAAAACAACAAGAACAAGACGAGAACAAGATGATACGAGAACAAGACAAAACGACAAGAACCAGACGATACGACGAGAACAAGACGAGAACCAGACGAAACGACGAGAACAAGACGAAAACGACGAGAACAAGACGAGAACAAGACGAGAACCAGACGAAACCACAAGAACCAGAAGATACGACGAGAACAAAATGAAAACAACGAGAACAAGACGATACGATGAGAACCAGACAAGAACAAGACGATACGACGAGAACAAGACGCTGAGTCCTGCAGAGAAACTCCCTCTTTAAACGTCCTGTATGAAAATGGCTCTGGTGAATTTAAATCATGTTCTAATGTTGTTCCCTCCTCAGAAACAGACGTCGTGTTTTGTTTCATTCACATGTTTGAGTCACACTTTATTAGTAACACCTCCCTCCTCCTCTCTCCTCCTCCCTCCTCCTCCCCTCTCCTCCTCTCTGCTCTCTCTCTCCTCTCCCCTCCTCCCTCTCTCCTCTCTCTCCTCCCCTCTCCTCCTCTCTCTCTCCTCTCCTCTCCTCCTCCCTCCTCCTCTCCCCTCTCCCCTCTCTCTCCTCCTCTCTCCCCTCTCTCTCCTCCTCCCTCCTCCCCACTCCCCCCCTCTCCTCCTCCCTCCTCCCCTCACATCACTCCCTCTCTCTCTTCAGGTACATCACGTCCACGTCGTTCTTCGGGGGGGGAGCGCACAAAGAGGTGAAGAATGCTCTTTGTTCCCGAGTGTCAGTGAAGTATCCGAGCCGCCCCGTCCCTCCATCGGACCCCGTCCCGCACAAAGACGCGCCGTTTAAGAGCGGTGCGTTCATTATGCGGAGGAGACGCCTTCAAAGACCGTGCGTTTCCTGAGCCTCCCGCAGACTGACGGCTTTACGGTGCCTTCACTGTCCGGGAAAAAAAAAACAGGTAAAGAGAAAACCACATACCACAGAGATAAACCAGGAGGAATGTGGATGTGGGGTCCACGGAAGGGATTTAACAACACGGAAAAAGTAACAGCAGAATATCAGCTACTTAAAGACGCTTTACGGGATTTTTACAGCCTTAAAAACAGGAAAAAGGGAATAAATTCACTTTGAACAGTTCACAGTCGTCCAAAGTTATTCCTCGTTTGTCTAATCTACATTCTGAGCATCCTAATTATTCACCAGGATGAGTTTATAAGCACTTTCCACAACTTTCAGCGGCTACAGTTGAGTTTTTAGTTAAAGAAATGTGACTACTAGCATGCTAACAGTGCCCTTCCTGATCCTCAGACGTTGAGCTCAAACACTTGGGACACATCAGGGTCTTTAAGATGTTTGAGTTTCAGAGACAGAATCTGGACCACCTCACCCTGTCCTCCTCTTTTCTCTCACACTCTCCTTCTCTCTCCACTGTGCAGTCCTCCCATCTCTCCATCGCCCTCTCTCCCTCTCCTCTGTGCCCTCCTTCACTCTATCTTTCTCTTCCCTCTCTATCTCTCTCCTCTGTTCCCTCCTCCCCTCTCTCTCCCTCTCTCTTCCCTCCTCCCCCCTGCCCTCTCCCCATCTCCCTCCACTGCTCCCTCCTCCTCTCTCTCTCCCTCTACTCTGACTCTGCACATCCTCTCCCTCTTTCTCTTCCTCCCCCTCCTCTTTTCCCTCCTCCTCTTTCTCTCCCTCTCCTCTGCGCCCTCCTCCCCTCTCTCACATCCCTCCTGGACCTGGTTTAGACCTGGTTTAGTTCTGGTTTAGTCCTGGTTTAGTCCTGGTTTAGTTCTGGTTTAGTCCTGGTTTAGTCCTGGTTTAGTTCTGGTTTAGTCCTGGTTTAGTCCTGGTTTAGTCCTGGTTTAGACCTGGTTTAGTCCTGGTTTAGTCCTGGTTCAGTCCTGGTTTAGACCTGGTTTAGTCCTGGTTTAGACCTGGTTTAGTCCTGGTTTAGTCCTGGTTCAGTCCTGGTTTAGACCTGGTTTAGTCCTGGTTTAGACCTGGTTTAGTCCTGGTTTAGTCCTGGTTTAGTACTGGTTTAGTTCTGGTTTAGTCCTGGTTTAGACCTGGTTTAGTCCTGGTTTAGTCCTGGTTTAGTCCTGGTTCAGTCCTGGTTTAGTCCTGGTTCAGTCCTGGTTTAGACCTGGTTTAGACCTGGTTTAGACCTGGTTTAGTCCTGGTTTAGTCCTGGTTTAGTACTGGTTTAGTTCTGGTTTAGTACTGGTTTAGTTCTGGTTTAGTTCTGGTTTAGTCCTGGTTTAGTCCTGGTTTAGTTCTGGTTTAGTCCTGGTTTAGTCCTGGTTTAGTCCTGGTTTAGTCCTGGTTTAGACCTGGTTTAGTCCTGGTTTAGTCCTGGTTTAGTCCTGGTTTAGACCTGGTTTAGTCCTGGGTCTAAGAGTCAGACTGAAGTTCAATAAGTAAAAATATTATCAAGACATCACAGTTTAAGACCAATGAAAAGACACTGAGCAACAACCAGGACTAAACCAGGACTAAACCAGGACTAAAGCAGGACTAAAGCAGGACTAAAGCAGGACAAAAGGAGGACTAAACCGGGACTAAACCGGGACTAAACCAGGTCTAAACCAGCACTAAAGGAGGACTAAACCAGGACTAAACCAGGTCTACACCAGGGACTATACCCAGACTAAACCAGAACTAATCCAGTCCTAAACCGGATGGAGCAACCAGGTCTGAATCCGATCCAATAAAACGTAAAACCTCGACTAAAAGACGACTAAGCAAGAACAAAATATGACCTGATTAAAATGAGACTAAGCCAGGTCTAAACCAGGACTAAAGCAGGACTAAACCAGGTCTAAAAGCAGGTCTAAACCAGGACTAAACCAGGTCCATGAGAGACGTCCCAGACACCTTCATAACTCAGACATTAAAGTCCTGATAAAAATCTGTATTTAAAAGACCATTTCAAATATTGTGTCGTGTTTGAGACTGAAATGATCAAAGCAGAAGATACAACAGGACGTCCTCTATCAGGTCCTCATTCAAGTCCAGACCACAACAAAGACCAAGACCAAGGACTAAAGAGGGAACTTATACAGTTAAAGACCAGCCGGGAAAGTCCTGGGCGAGATCAGGTTTAGATCCTGGTTTAGATCCTGGTTTAGTCTTTGTTTAGTCCTGGTTTAGTCCTG
This sequence comes from Periophthalmus magnuspinnatus, assembly GCF_009829125.3. NCBI lineage: Eukaryota > Metazoa > Chordata > Actinopteri > Gobiiformes > Gobiidae > Periophthalmus > Periophthalmus magnuspinnatus. The sequence goes on from NC_047146.1 coordinate 3,465,894, forward strand.
GTTTAGTCCTGGTTTAGTCCTGGTTTAGACCTTGTTTAGTCCTGGTTTAGTCCTGGTTTAGTCCTGGTTTAGACCTTGTTTGGTCCTTGTTTGGTCCTTGTTTAGACCTTGTTTAGACCTTGTTTAGACCTTGTTTAGACCTTGTTTAGTCCTGGTTTAGTCCTGGTTTAGTCCTGGTTTAGACCTTGTTTAGTCCTTGTTTAGACCTTGTTTAGACCTTGTTTAGTCCTGGTTTAATCCTGGTTTAGTCCTGGTTTAGTCCTTGTTTAGTCCTGGTCTAGACCTTGTTTAGTCCTTGTTTAGCTGTTTCAGTCCTGTTTTAGTCCCATGACACCTCTTGGCCTTGATGTGACTTCACAACAGTTTTTAATTGTTAGTCTCCATGACGACCAGAGCCTCTCCTCACTCATTCACGCAGAGGTCAGAGGTCAGAGCAAATCTAGCGCTGTCCATCTCCTCCGCACCAGCGTGAAATCCACCAGGCACCAAAATATGTGCCTCGACCCGGGACAATACAGGGTCCTCACAAGTCCACAGGGGGTTTAAGAGTCTGGGTTTAGTCCTGGTTTGGTACTGGTCTGGTACCAGTTTGGTCCTGGTGTAGGCCTAATAAAGTTCTGTCTTAGTCCTGGTTTAGTTTTATATAGTCCTGTTAAACTCATGTAAAGGTCCATATTAAATCACAGTTTAGTCCTGATTTAGTCCTGGTTCAGTCCTGGTTCAGTCCCGGTTCAGTCCTGGTTCAGTCCCGGTTCAGTCCCAGTTCAGTCCCAGTTTAGTCCTGCGTTAGTCCTTGTTTAGTCCTGGTTCAGTCTTGGTTTAATCCTGGTTTAATCCTGGTTCAGTCCTGGGCTACTCCTGGTCTAGTCCTGGTTTAGTCAGGGTTTAATCCCGAATCAGTCCTGGTTTAGTCCTGATTCAGTCCTGGTTCAGTCCTGGTTCAGTCCCGGTTCAGTCCCGGTTCAGTCCCGGTTCAGTCCCGGTTCAGTCCTGGTTCGGTCCTGGTTCAGTCCTGGTTTAGTCCTGGTTTAGTCCCGGTTCAGTTCTGGTTCAGTCCTGGTTTGGTGCTGGTTTAGTCCTGGTTCGGTCCTGGTTCAGTTCTGGTTCAGTCCTGGTTCGGTCCTGGTTTAGTCCTGGTTCAGTCCCGGTTCAGTCCCGGTTTAGTCCCGGTTCAGTTCTGGTTCAGTCCTGGTTCGGTCCTGGTTTAGTCCTGGTTCAGTCCTGGTTCAGTCCTGGTTCAATCCTGGTTTAATCCTGGTTTAATCCTGGTTCAGTCCCGGTTCAGTCCTGGTTCAGTCCCGGTTAAGTTCTGGTTCAGTCCCGGTTCAGTCCCGGTTCAGTCCCGGTTCAGTCCTGGTTAAGTCCTAGTTTAGTCTCGGTTCCGTTTGAAGTTCTATTTGGTCTACTTGTAGTTAAAGATTCCTGGAATGTTCCACAGTATGGCATTAACTTCCTCCACAGAGACGAGCATGTTACATTACCCAACACAAGTTACAGGTCAGCTCTGTGAAGCGGCGAGCCCATTCACAGTAAGAGGAAATTTTCGAGCAATAAAAACAATGAAGTAAAGTCCAAACAGATTAGATTAATGTCACACTGTGGAACATCTCAGGCAAAGCAAAAACATCTCCATGGAGACAAGCTGGTGGAAGACCCCCAGCTGGAAAAGTTACATAGTGGACTTTAAATCACGCAGGACTAAACAGGGTGATACGAGGATTAAACCAAGACCAAACCGGACCAGGACTTTACCAGAACTAAACCAGGACTAGACCCAGACCATTTCAAACGGCCCAGATAAATGTGTTTTGAGCCCGGTCCGTGTGATTAATGCACATTCCTGGATGACAGCAGACGTATAAATGATCTGGAGAGGGGCATTAGCTTTAGCGCCTCAAGCTAGCTCCGACAGATTTACCTCCTGCACTTTTCAGACACTGATTCTAAAGAACTAGAATCTGCACAGAGGGGGTCCGGATCCAGGGATTAAACCAGGACTAAACCAGGACTGAGGCGAGGATTAAACTTTGACTAAAACGACGTTAATCCAAAAGTCGCCCAACAGTTCAGTTCATAAATTGATGCTATTTTAAGAAGACGAGAACTAAACCCGGTCTTAACCACGGCTAAAGCAGAACTGAACCAGGATCGAACCCGGGACTAAACAAGGACTGAACCAGGTTTAAACAAGAACTAATCTAGGGACTACACAGGGATGAAACTGGGTCTAAACCAGGACTAAACCAGGACTAAACTAGGTCTAAACCAGGTCTAAACCAGGACTAAACCAGGTCTAAACCAGGTCTAAACCAGGATTAATCTAGGACTGAACCAGAGACGACACCATGAACTAAATCAGGACTAAACCACGGACAACCAGGTCTAAAGCAGGACTAAACCAGGTCTAAACCAGGTCTAAACCAGGTCTAAACAAGGACAAAACTGGATCTAAACTAGGTCTAAACCAGGACTAAACCAGGTCTAAACTAGGTCTAAACCAGAACTAAACTAGGACTGAACCAAGTACTACACCAGAGACAACACCATGGAGTAAACCAGGTCTAAACCAGGTCTGAATCAGGTCCAAACCAGGTCTAAACAAGAACTAATCTAGGGACTACACAGGGATGAAACCGGGTCTTAACCGGGTCTTAACCAGGTCTAAAGCAGGACTAAACCAGGTCTAAAGCAGGACTAAGCCAGGACTAAACCAGGTTTAAACCGGGTCTACACCAGGTCTACACCAGGTCTACACCAGGTCTACACCAGGTCTAAACCAGGTCTAAACCAGGTCTAAACCAGGTCTACCCCAGGTCTACACCAGGTCTACACCAGGTCTAAACCAGGTCTAAACCAGGTCTACACTAGGTCTAAACCAGGTCTAAACCCGGTCTAAACCAGGTCTACATCAGGTCTACACCAGGTCTAAACCAGGTCTAAACCAGGTCTACACTAGGTCTAAACCAGGTCTAAACCCGGTCTAAACCAGGTCTACACCAGGACTAAACCAGGACTAAACCAGGTCTACACCAGGTCTAAACCCGGTCTAAACCAGGTCTAAACCAGGTCTAAACCCAGTCTAAACCCAGTCTAAACCCAGTCTAAACCCAGTCTAAACCCGGTCTAAACCCGGTCTAAACCCAGTCTAAACCCAGTCTAAACCCAGTCTAAACCCAGTCTAAACCCAGTCTAAACCTGGTCTAAACCCGGTCCATAAGTGCAGGAGGTTTCGTGTCTAATGGACGGTGAAATGGTCGTTACTTTGTGGTTTATTCATTCTCCCTCTGCTCAGTGACACATTAGCTTAGCCACATTAGCTTAGCCACATTAGCTTAATCACTGACCCTGAGCAGGAGACACAGAGTCACACAGACCTGGCTTTACTCTGGAGGGTGACCACACGTCCCTATTGACCCCGGACAGTCCCAGGTTTGAGCCCCGTGTCCCCTGTCCCAGCAGATTCATACAAAAACACTGATTTGTCTCGGTTTTACACAAGAAATGTCCCAGAGATCAACATTTTAGACCAATCTGATCCACGACGACAGCAAAAAGGGCAATATATTGTCATTTGTTTCACTAAAATACAGAATCCGCTGCTCGAAAATGATCATAAACATCGACTGTAAATATAAACGGACTTAGCTAACGTGCTAGCCAATAACATCGCCATGGAGACAAGCAGGTGGCAGAGCAGAAAAGGTACACAGTGCATCTTTAAAGTACAGACATTTACAAAAAATACATACAAAAAATATCCAATAAATAAGAAATAATAAGAAAAGACTTGGATTTAGTAGAGCGATCGGTAATTTACCCATAATTAACAGTTATTAGTGTGAATTATTGTGAAAAGTAAAAGTATTTTAAGAGTTTGAGACCTGCTGAAAAGGGTTTATTATAACGTAATAAAAATATACAAATAAAAACAGCTAGGAAACACAAATATTTATTAAAATCATGACATTTGAAGCGTCATAAGACTCAAAATCTGCCCGAAATACTTTGTTTTTACCCTTTAGTTACATTTTTAGATGCGTACGTTAATAATTTGACTTTAGTAGATTTTTTTTGTGATACTTTTACTTGAGTTTTTTTCCTTTTTGCTCCAGTATCTGTACTTTTATTTAAGTAACAAAACTGAATGTTTCTTCCACTTCTGCAGAAACGTCTCATAATGATGACATCACCATTCCACACGTCTCATAATGATGACATCACCATTCCACACGTCTCATAATGATGACATCACCATTCCAAACATAACAGAGCAGGTCACATGATCGACTCAGGTTTGTTTGAGGTTTCTTTTTCTTTTTTTTTTTTTATCACTGCTGTACTTCCAAAACTGCACGGCATTTCTGCAATTTGATAAAACGCCGTGTGTATATTTATATTTTTAATCTTTGGACTCAAAAGTGACAAAAGTGAACAGGAATTTAACCATAGACCGCATGGCCAATCCACTTTTACGGACCCAAATCTTTTTTTTTGTTTGTTTTATTTTGAGAAACTGTCACTCCTCTCTCGTCATTTTACTCTTAAATGTTCGTATTAACCCTCTACATGATCCTGGTGTTTTTATGTCACTATTATGTCTGTAAATCGAAGATATGAACATTAATAACAAACAAATCAGGCGCCTTCTTTCCCCCGAGGTCACTCCCGCTAGCGTTAGCAACAGGTTTGATTGACAGTGTTGCTAAGCGCCCGCTCCCTGCTAAACCAGCGGTGCTAACAGGAAGCGGGAAGAGGCATTATCTTCTACATCCTCGCTCCAGATTGGCTCTTTGGTTGCTATGATACTCGTAGTCGGAAACTGCGCTCCGAATTAACCGCTACAACTGCGCTAGCCTCGATTAGCTTCACGTGGCTGGAGCTGAACGCCGCGGGTCTTTATCCAGTCAACGCACTCAACTTTCAGCGCAATTATCGTGACATTTCTCAACATTTTAGCCGAAGAAAACGCAACCGACTCCTTAACTTTTTGATGTAAAATGTGTCTTTATTTTGTCTGGCCCTCTTTCGTAAATGGGAGGTAACGGGAATGCGCTATCTAAACGTTTGGGAAGACTTTGTTCCGAGTTTGACGAAGTTTAGTCTGCGATTTCAGTGTTTCAAAGTAACGGGGCTTTCAAGGTCTCCGACGTCATTTACAGGGACGTGGGTTAGAGAAAGACAGAGGAGGGAGGGAGGAAGAGATGGATAGAGTAAGAGCTAAATGTACGAAAGAGAGAGGAGTGAACTTAGGGATGTATTAGGCTAGAAAATTATAAATGAAAGTAAACGTGTAGTAAAGCGTAGGTGGAGTATGTCACTTTTAAAGGGCGATATGCCAAAAAAATAATTAAAAAATCATGGTTTTCTTGGAGCCACATCACATTCACATCCACATACTTCTCTGTTATTGGTTAAACCCTTCTGTCAATCATCCGGAGCCTGACCAATAGCAGGGCTGCGTTTGGGAATAGCACCGCTTTAAACTAGAAAAGCACTGAACCATAACCGTCCAGCTCTGAGTTTGCCATGCGCACGTCTCCATGGAGATGTTACGGTTACGGTTCTACCTGGAATGTTATTAAAGTTATGGAAATTCAAGGACGCGAGCAGGAAGTGGTTCACCTTTAAATGTCCCGTACAGGCGAAACCGACTCGTGTGAGCGTTAAGTCGTGTTCTAATGCTGTTACCGCCGCAAAAAAACAGACCTGGACTTGTGTTTTGTTTCATTCACACATGTTTGAGTCACACTTTTATTAGTCTGTCACATCTCCAAAGCTCAAAATGCTCAGTTCCACCTCGTGATGTCGTGAAGTGGTTTTAGTTTTCAAGTTAACAGCTGCGTTTGTTTTTTTTTCTTTAGTTGAGTCGTAGATTGGCAATTCCAGGACTGAAATGATCCAAATGATTCTAGAAATGAAGGCGTGTGGAGTTTAATAAACACAGTGGAGCACTTCCTGTATCACCACACGATGACATCATAAGGTGGAACAGAGTGTTTTCAGTTTGAGAGAAGAACTCAGCCCAACTCCAGGTCTGTTTTTGATGAGGAAACAACATTATAACATCAGAAAATAGTGAAATATAGGCCCTTTAAATGTCTTATTTGAACATCCTTTAGAAATCTAACTTTTTTTTATTTTAGTTTTTTTTTATAGTTTTATTGCAATGTATTTATTTATTGTTATTATTTATTTATTTATTTTTATTATTTATTTTTATGATGTATGTATTCATTTGTATTATTTATTTTTTATTATTTATTTATTTATTTTTTATTTATGTATTTATTTAATATATTTATTTATTTTTATTATTTATTTTTATGATGTATGTATTCATTTGTATTATTTATTTTTTATTATTTATTTATTATTTTTTTTATTTATGTATTTATTTAATATATTTATTTATTTTTATTATTTATTTTTATGTATTTATTAACTTTTTATTATTTATTTAATATCTTTATTTATTTTTTTTATTTTTTTTATTTTTTTATTTTTATTTTTTTTTGCTAATTTTGAGCTGAGAAATTGTTCACAAACACACACTTGAATAATTCGCATAAATTCAAATCTTTAAGTCATATCTGATGTTACAAAATTAGCAGCAAACCCAAAATGCGCGACACCATTATGTAGAATATTCCAGCTCAGATCCCAGTCTTAAACCCGCCTGTGTAGAAATCGGAAAACCGTACACCTTATAATTAGCCGTAATGATACGCGCTCCGAGCTCGTCGCCTCCGGGCTCACACTTCCCACACGAATCCCCTCCATTCAAAGTGTTGATCCCAAACACTCCGACAAGCACGAAACAAGCCACAACAGAGGCCTCCTGCGCCGCCGCCAAACAGACGAGTCCTGGAGTTTACACAAGCGCTTCATTCCAGCAATAAACTGGGAATCTACAAACCAGGAGACGGGATTTTACGAGGAACACGGCCGGAAATCTGCGTCGGGCCGATGGGACTTTGAAAAGCAGCGACGACACGAGATCGAAACTGCAAAATGAAATTTGCACTTTTGTACCAAGTTGACAATGACATAACAATCTCCTACTTTGTACTGTGTAACTTTTCTGATAGGTGGGTTTGGTGGGGTTTCCATGGAGACGCCGTCGCTTGGCCTGGAATGTTCCCCAGTATAGCGTTAAACCGATCTGCCTTGCGTTTATTGAATTATAAGTGTTTTTATTGCTCAAAAACAACATTCTATCTATGTCTCCATAGATCTGACCAGTAATTTGGCCAAGTGGAGCTGCTTTTTTTAATTATTTATTTATTTTTTTATTATTATTATTTTTTTCCCATGAAGATAGATACATTTTTAATACTATACTGTGGAACATTCCAGGCAAAGCTGTGACATCTCCATTAAGACAAGTAGACAGTGAACCCTCACCCAGAAAAGTGTCATATTGCAGCTTTAGACAATGCTACAAATTTAAAAACATTACAAATCAAACATTTTAATTTTTATTTTAATTTTTGTTTATTTATATTTTTATTGCAATATATTTTATTTATTATTATTTATTTATTATTATTATTATTATTATTTTTTTATTTTTTTTTGTGGCTAATTTTGAGCTGAGAAATAGTTCACAAATACACACCAGAATAAGCACATGGCTCATTTGTATAAACTCAGATCTTTAAGTCATATCTGATGTTTTACAAAATTAGCAAAAAAACCCCAAAACGCACGACACCATTATGTAGAATATTCCAGCTCAGATTCCAGTAAGTCGCACTAGAGTATAAGTCACTCTGGAGTATAAGTCGCTCTGGAGTATAAGTCGCCCCGAAGTATAAGTCACGTTGAAGTATAAGTCGCTCTGGAGTATAAGTCGCTCTGGAGTATAAGTCGCGTTAAAGTATAAGTCGCTCTGGAGTATAAGTCGCGTTAAAGTATAAGTCGCTCTGGAGTATAAGTCGCTCTGGAGTATAAGTCGCCCCGAAGTATAAGTCGCCCCGAAGTATAAGTCACGTTGAAGTATAAGTCGCTCTGGAGTATAAGTCGCTCTGGAGTATAAGTCGCGTTAAAGTATAAGTCGCTCTGGAGTATAAGTCCCCGCGAAGTATAAGTCGCACTGGAGTATAAGTCGCTCTGGAGTATAAGTCACACCCCTGGACAAACTATAAAAAGAAAAGTGCGACTTCTACAGCAGAAAATACAGTAGGTTTTTTTTCAAATTGTAAAGCACTTCTCTAGCCACAGCTGCCCTGGGACAGACTGACACAAGTGAGGCTGCCAATCTGCACCATGGGCCCTTCTCATACACAGGCCAGGTGGGTGGAATGTCTTGCCAAAGGACACAACAGCAGCCAACCCCCCACTGCTACCACTTTTAACAATATTTATTCAGCTTTTTGCTTTAATCTACAATGTAATTCGTTGTTCTGTTACATTCTACTCCATTTTCTCACGTAAATGAACACAAAAATACGGCAATAATGTCTTTTTAAACTTGCTCTACCTGATTTTTATTGCGTTAAAACGTGAAAAACAGAACTAACGAACATTTTAAACAGTCTGCAGTCGTCCAAAATGTTATTCCTCACTGACTTTACGCATTCAGAACATCCTAATTATTCACCAGGATGAGTTTATAAGCAGTTTTCGTAATTTTCAGAGACCAGAGCGTAACTTTAACAACAACTAGCATGCTAACAGTGAATGAATGAATTTTATTTTGGTTATATAAGAAAACAAAGCATTTTCTTCATTAAAATGGAGCCAAAAATGGACTGGGCTCATGTAAAACCATCCCGACCAACACAGAACAATACAGTTACGTAACAAAATCATTTTACTTTAATTTCTACAACAACATATATGTATAAATTTATAAAGTTTTTTTTTTATTTTTTTATGTATTTATTTTTAATTTAGACAGTTTTAATCCAAATCCAAACTCTTATTCCTCAAACAGACACATCTTTGCTTTACATTAGCTCTTATTTTTAAACGTCAGACATGCCCAAACTGTGGCCCGGGGGCGAAATGCGGCCCTCAGATCATTTTTTCTCGGCCCTCGAGCTTCCAGGTGAATGGCCGATATTACCTTAAACAGTACTTTTTACTGTATGTTTCTGAAAATCTACTTTAACAAGCCTGTATCAAATATTTACCGCGTCCCGTTGAGGATGTAAACATGAATAAAAGTAGTTGTTCCGTGTAACTTGTAGTAATAACGCAGATTTGAAGTATTCACTGTATTCGCGACCAGTTTATGACCTTCAATCCACTCTCAGTTTTGTGTTTTTATATGTAGTTCTTAATGAGAATAGTTTGGACGCCCCAGTTTTAAGTTTAACTACTACTACTACTACAACTACTTCTTAATTTAAACGGTGCACTTCCTGATTCTCGGACAGTAAAACACTTTCTACTTCGACGCAGACAGAACACGGCGGACTTATTTCGACCTCAAGAGCTGCTGCTTTTACAATATTGACACACATTCTGCTCAAATACCTGGAACAAAATCAGGTACATCGCCTTTAACAAAAACGAATCCTCACGTCTTCAGTAAAGTATGTTAAGCCCCTGATTACTTATATATCGAGTTACTGCGATGTTTAAACAGACTGTGATTGGGTGAAACACATTTGTGAAGTGCATGCGGCGTGTTAAAGGGGAGGGGGCTGCATGCGTGTTAGGCCACAGCCGAAACAGACCCTTTAAGAGAACCAAAATCACTGCAAATACGTTTCAGAATGAAGTTTAGGTTGAGAATTTGTCCTTGAATAAGAAGCAGCGTTACCCACGTGTACAGTTCATGATACTGAAAATACTGCAGGTAAAACGAAAAACGCAGAAAAAGACACAAAAGTACTCAACTTTTTGGCATAAAACATATTTTCGTTTCGTATTTTCAGCATCTATAAAGTTACATTTGGATACTTTCACGCTCATGATTTACTACACAAAAGGTTTAAAGAGTACTGCGGATTTATACTCAAGTAAAATACAGCTACGTGGATAATAACGTACTCAAATACAAGTACAGCGTCCAAAATTGTACTCAAGTAAAAGTAAAAAGTACAGATGAAAATGTTAGACGGGGTATTACTTAATTTTTACGTTTTTTTTGTGGCATTTTTGGACTGTATTTGATATAAATTGAACAGCGAAAGAGGAAATTTAAGTCCGTCAACTGGACAAATCATCGTATAAATTAAATATTTGAATAGTACAGCTGGATGTTACACCTAAAATTATACTCAATTACAAGTACGGGTTTAAAAATGTACTCCAAAAAGTACACGCACTGCACATTATCTTTACGCACAATCACCGACTTGTATCTAAAACTACAGTAACTAAAGTACTAGTAACAGCGTGTAACTGTGGAAGTAGAACGTCACCTGCAGGAGTCCATGGAAATAGAAAGTTAAAACTATACTCCGGAACATTCTCCATGGCGACTGATAAGCTTTATGTCATACTGTGGAAGAATATGGGCAGAGGAACAATATTTCCATAAAAACAAGCGGGATAAGAGTCAGGTTTGTGGAGATGCAAAGTTTAAAATGTTTTTTATGCTTTTATTTAGGTTTGTTTCAGTTAAAAAGTTACGTACTGTGTTTTTAAGATTAGCAAGAGAAAATGAACGTGAATAAAGCTCATTTTGCAGTTCTCTTAGTGATTTTAAAGGGTCTGTTTTGGCCGTTCACTTCCTGTCGCCCCGTAGCGTTCCTGGTCAGTGACAGTTATTCGGAATTGGGGGGTTGAAGCTCCACACAGCAAACGCAAATTCAAAATCTAATCCCGAAATTCAGGATTAATTTTGAACTTTTTCGGTGTCCTTTACCTTTCTGGTTACTAACGGACACGCACTGATCCTCGGGGAGCGCGTCGCAGTCGACCGGGAGATTTCCGTTTCTCAGAACTGACCAACAACTGTCCTGCAAAACTGAGCAAAAACTACGGCACGGCATCAGTCCCCGCTCCCCGCACGCCGGCGCCACCATCAGGCAGAAGAACCACTCAACGCTGTGGTGACACTTTGACCCCAGAAGCCACGCCCACTCATTTAACAACGACCCAATCTCCTCCACGCGCGATTGGTTCAAAGAATTCGGTAAAATGACTTTCTTACCAATAATGTAAGTGCAAAAAGGTAAGGATCTGTTCACTGAAATGCACTGAGGCTGCTTAGCTAGCTCCTGATCGCTAATTTTGTAGTTTTCTGTAGGTTGTGGTTGTTTTGCTAATTTTTCATTGCCAAATTTGTAGTTTGTCAAAGTTTGCGAATGGTTTGCTAGTTCCTGCTCGCTAATTTTGTAGTTTTCCAGAGATTGACGTTGTTTAGCTAGTTCCTGATCATTAATTTTGTAGTTTTCTGTAGGTTGTGGTTCTTTCGCTAGGTCTTGATTAGCACTTTCGAAGTTTTCTGTACGTTGTGGTTCTTTTGCTAGTTCCTGATCACCAATTTGGTAATTTTTCATAAGTTTTTGTTGTTGGCTTGCTAATTCCTGGTCGCTAATTTTGTAGATTTCAAAAGTTTGTGGCTGCTTTGCTAGTTCCTGCTGGCTAATTTTGTAGTTTTCTGTACTTGCTAAAACGCTTTCTATCGTCAAACTTTGCATATTGTAATTTGAAGTTGTAGTTTCAATTGCTAGCATATTTTCAGGTGAATAATTACTATCTGTTGTCGAAGAAGTTAGCATACGCAAGTCTTCAACGTCATTTTCTTTAGCGGTCAACATTTTAAGATCATTTTGCTTCGTTTCCTGACTAACTAATCGTGTTTTTTCTGTAACTAAACGGCTGTCAGTGTTCTGTTGTCTGTCAAAATTATCGCTATCAAATCTTTTACGTAATGTCTGAAAATCTGACGTTAATTCAAAATTAGATCTTGCCGTCTGATTTTCCGGTGTATAATGATTAGCAATAGTCGTAGCAGCTTCACTTTGCAACTCTTCGTGCTAGCTTCTTTAGCGTCTGCAGTTTCGTTCACAAGCTCAACGTTTTGCATCGTTTCTCTGCTAATAAAATCTGTCTTTCCCGTCACTAAAACGCTATCAATCTCGTTGCTAATTTGGTTATCTAGCGCGTGGCTAACTTGCCTATCAGTGGCTAAAAACACTGCATTATCTCCTGTATTGTTAGCTGTTAGCACATTTAGCATTTGTAATACTTTGGGGTTTGTTGTAGGAGTTTCGATTTGATCAAACGCGTTAATGTTGTCGATTGTTAGCTTATTCTTTGGTGACGTTGTCGTGGTAACCAGACTTTGCAAACCAATTGTTGTCGTTTCTATACCATGTGAGGAATTTAAGGTTTTGTTCATGAAATCAGCATTTTGTCCTACATTTTTGCTTTGATTTTGGTTGACAAATTGGCCAAGTAAGTCTGTAACTAAAGTCCTATCAATGCTACTCCGGTTATTTAAAGCTGGGCTAACCGCGCTATCAGTCACAATGCTATCTTGTCTATTCTTAGCCTCGGTTACATCTTCAGTGACGACTATTTGAACATTTTCTGTAGACGTTTCATCTCTTTCAAAGCTGCTAACATTGCTAATTGGTAATATAACATTTACAGAATGACTGACAGTCGTTTGAAGCAAAGTTTGATCTCGTAAAGTTGCGTTTTGTTCATTTTGCACATTCAAATCTGTTGCGTTAAATGTTTTACTTCCATGGCTTAAAATTTTGTCCAAAAACTCTAAACTCTGCACTTTTTCACTTTGATTTTCTTTAATTTCATGACTCTGGTTTAAATTATCCTCACTATCTGCACCTACAGGCTTAACAAACTCTAACTTATCAAATCCTGACCCGGAGCTATCCCCTTCTCCAGACCCCAAGTCATTTTCCGACATTTTTGCATCGCCAGATTTTTCCAGAACAAATTCCGCAAGTTCAAAAGTAAAATTTTCAAGTTTAGAATCTCCTAAATCAATTTCGTTACCAGAAGCTTGAATCGACGGCGCTTCTGCAGTGACCTTTTCCTCATTCAGAGCCAATGGGGTCGTCAATTGCGGCGTCTCCATTGTGGTCCAAGTTTGTCCGCCATTTTGGCTCAAACCATCTCCAGCTGCATCCGCT